>NC_092215.1:56174845-56295677 GCF_043381705.1 Parasteatoda tepidariorum | reverse complement strand
TATATATATATATATATAACTTATAAGTTGTGCCCCCGCACCGAGAGGGATTAAGGAAAAGTGTTATTTACGCCACTGTTAAAGTCTATTATTATCTTTTGCATTTAAACAACGCTGCTTTTAGAGTTTCTACCAAGCACCATCTTTCTAAAGATATATTCTAACGGTTGTTAAATTTTTCAGTTGCTGGTTATCATCAGAGGATGGACTCATGTGGAGCTTTGTTGGTCCTGCCTGCGCAGTTATTTTAGTAAGCACTTGTTTCCGATATAAAATTATTATTAATCTCACCAGAAAAAAATCAATCACACCTAGAGAAATCTTGAAAAAGCAACCATATAACTCCACTTCTAAACTTGATAACCGAGAAAGTGAGAGCACAGAAGTGAGAGATTTAGGTAGGAAGTGAGAGCACAAAAGTTTGCAGGTCACCAGTTAACTTTCTATTGAACTTGATAACTTGTTACTGAACTTGATAACCGCCTAGATTTAGGTAGGAAGTGAGAGCACAAAAGTTTGCAGGTCGCCAGTTAACTTTTTATTCTAAACACAGTTCGAAATGAGTGTTTAATACTAGATTGCCCAATCAAGTCATTTTAACTGCTTTTTAATTTCAATTAGAAAAACAATGATGTATATAATGACACAATTTCTTAGAATTTTGTGACTTTTTGTACAACATATAATTTTTTTATTGTTATTAATAACCTGTTATATAACTGTGAATAGTATAAAAAATATAAAAAATTAATTTTATACAAATTTCTTTACACGTTAGTTATTCTTTCACAATCCAGTCATTTTGACTGCTTTTGGGTAATATAGAGGTATATACTAAGTTTCTGTCTTTCTAGTGTTAAGTAAAAAATACAGCTCGAAATGCGTATTTAAAAATACGGACACAGAAAAAAATGTGTCTTTTGAATGTTCAACACAATTTTAACAACTAAACAAGGAATGTTCTTATTTTTTAAACATTAAGCATAATCATTACGGAGCAAGGTCTTGGACTTTGGGGTTAGAATGTCTGGGTATATTACTGATGTAACTTATCAGGTAATTCTTCGTCTTCGGAACACTAAACGATAAACATGTTTCAAAAATCAAAATTCGTACAAGGCCAATTTATAACCACTATTATACATTTATAGGACCTGTGACAACCTTGTAAGAAGAATGAATGATGAGTTTTAATATTTTTTTAAAAAAAGCTTAATTTTAAAAAATCTATTAAGTGATTAAGGCATCATCACGTAACGAATTTATTTGGGTCCATTACTTTATTCTTAAAAATAAAAATAATATTTTTGATAAGAAAAGTTAGAAAAACGGAATCAAATGTCCATTTTTTTAAATACGCATTTCGAGCTGTGTCCAGAATAAAAAAACTCATCGGCGAGGTAGTACGTCTAATTAAATCATTCATTAGGATTTTGATCGCACAAATCTACGGAAAAGAGGGAATTTCAGCTTTTTTTCCCAGTGCTTTAAATATTTCACAGATTTTTTTTATAGCAAGTCAGGTGATTGCAGTCAACCGAAATACAATAGAGTCCGTTCATTAAATAGGCAAATATTCTTCTCGCCCGATGAACCTCGTTGTTGCCATCTTGAAAGATAGGAATATCAACAGCGCCATGAAGATGTTGACCACAGAGAAATGTTGACTGATAGGCAACACCTTAAAATTAACATATTAGTTCATGTTAATTATCACCTTAGTAAGCGGTTCAATTCACAATTTAAAAAAAAAACCTATAACATCTCAAACCCGGTCTCCAGGATGGGATGACTAATTTTTTTTTTCTAGTAAGCTTATCCATTTCATTGCCATATTTTGCATCTCTTGATAGTTTATTTATATTCAATTAGGAGAACTATTGTATTCTATTTATAGATCAATATTGTAGTTTTTATTCTGACTCTTCGTTCCGCTTCAAGTGTAAGAATAAAGCGAGAGCAGACCACACTTAAGAAAATCAAGTATGTATACAATTTTAAGAAACTCAGTATCGAAAGAAACAATTAAGTTATTTAAAGTATAATGAAATAGTATTTTTAGAGTAGAAATATTTTAAAGAGGTAAATTGGGCTAACATTGCGAATTTCAGTTTACTGGAGTTTTTGCACTATTTCTGATTTTTTTTTTTCAATTTAAAAATTAGTTTTTTAATGTAAACAGTGCTCATTATTTATGCTTCACTTCTTTACATATGTGCATTTAATTTTTAACTTCAAATGCTATTATGGCTATTATGTCTTTTACTACTATTAAAACTTGTAATTTTATCTTTAACACAATGTATAATTTTATGCTTGATACAAAAATGAAAAATATTATTCTGAAGCTGTTCATTCAAAAGGAAAAAATCATCTTATTTTTCAATCGAGAGAAACGATAATTTCAAAAGTCAATTTCTTATTCTCCATTTTCTGTAACATATTCTATTGAAAGTAAATTTACGGAAAAAATGCAGTACAGCTGCATACTTGCTTAAATTTTGCGAAACTGAGACAGGTAGGGTTCCATGTCACCTAGCAGCCCTAGGTTTTTTCACGCCTCGACTCGACCATTTATAACGCTTATAATCGCAATACCTGGAAATCAACACCATATTTGGCATGACAACCCAGGGGAAACCAAATCCTTCTGTTAAAATCCCTCCAGTACGGCCGATTTCTAGACCTAATTTGCCAATTCCTCGCTCTGAAATCTGATTCAAAAGAAGTGCTGCTTGATCACCCAGGATAAGCCAAATCCTTTTGTTAAAGATTATTCCAGAATAGCTGATTTCTAGGCCAAATCTGCCAGTTTCTCACTATCTAGAATCTGATTCAAAAGAAATGAGCCACTGTAGCATAACTCATGAAAAGCCAAATTCTTCTGTTAAAGATTCCTCCAGAACAGTTGATTTCTAGACATAATCTGCCAGCATGACAACCCAAGACAGAGCCGTTTCTAAGGATGGGCCCAGGACCCCGAGTTCTGATGGGGCCGCGAAAAGTCTAAAATCTTATTGTATTAATTGTTTTTTTAATTCTAGCTCATTTACTTTTTATAACTTAAGAGGGCCCTCAGATACCCCTTTTTTTCTTCTTTTTTTTAAAGTTTTGTTCGTAGCTGGGGCCCTCTGAAGCCCATAATACATTTTTTTTCTTTTTTACATTGGCGGACGCTTTTTAAACTCTAATCAGAGTGTTTACGAATAGAAAATAATTGTTACTCTTCTTTTTTCCAACCAAAAGAGCAATAAAACGCTCTTTCCACTGATGAAAATATCCCCACTTTCGTAGCTACCACCCACAGAGTTGTCAAATAGCCGTCTCACTTTACACTGTGGAATATGTTTTTAGCCTTTTTATATTGCCTTGGGCTCTTTTTTTCTAACTTAAGAAATATCAGATATCCACAGAAACACCCTTTTGTCTGATTTCTGGTCATAAATTTCTTGGAATAAATACTCTAAGACAGCGGTTTCCAATTATTATTTAGGTTTCCCTCTACGGAACCCTAAATAATCAGTCATCTATGGCGGAACCCCGACATTATGATTAAAGTTTATCAAGGTAATTGCGAACGTTATAGCCTAAAAAACAGACTATTTTTAAAATATTTAATTAGAGGAATGAAGATTTTTCATCGTTTTATCATTAACAATCTTAAATAAGGTTTTATATCCAACAATTAAATTTGCAGTCCTTGTGCTATATCTAGTCTAGTTTTGAATCTATTTTTGGTGTATAAGCTCACCGGACAAAAAATTAGTCACCCTAGTGCGCAAGCATCGATGAATCGTTAGATTTCGTTAAATGACGCAGTGTTCAAGTGATGTGCTCAACTGCGTGCACACTGCTTCAACGTGATCAAAGGCAAGTAGCTATCAGTGAGATATTTTTATTTAAAGTGGAAATTGTGTGTAAATATGGGTAAATGTAAGGACGTGATAGAGTGGCAAAAAGGGGGAATTGTGTTCGGCTGTGCCCATGGTCATACGGAGAATGAAGTTGCTGGATTTGTTGGTGTTTCGATGCGTACTGTTCAACGTGTCTACAAGCAGTGGTGTAATACACGTGGTCACGAAAGACGACGTCAGAATTGTGATCGGAAAAAGGACCACAGACGAGTTTCACGACTTGTCAATCAAAATCTTTTCCGAACCCGACAGGAATTGCTTCAGTTAGTAAATGAAGGTCCATCCCAACCTGTTAGTGAGAAAATATTGCGACGGGAGCTGAATTCAATGAACATTTGGAGTCAAACATCTCGTAAGAGGTCACTGCTCATGCATGGCACATAAAGCTGCGGGACTTCAGTGGGCTAGAAGTCACCGGACGTGGACAGTTGCTGACTAGGGGAATGTAATATGGTCTGACAAATCACGTTTTTGCCTTTATTCAAATAACGCACGTCGTCGAGTGCTACGAAGAGCAGATGAAGCATTTCATCTTGACTGTGTGCAAGATCAAGCTCAAGCCAAAGGTGGGTATGACATGTTTTGGGGATGCTTTTCATATTTTGGATTGAGCCGCTTCACTGAGGTGGCCACTAACATGAACTAACATGTTTATTTGAGCATTCTGGATGATTAGATGTCGCTTTTCAGTCAACATCTTCTTGAGGAGTGCGTTGTCGATACCCCTATTTTTCAAGATGACAACAGCTAAGTTCATCTGGCTGGAAGACTATGTAACTGGTTTTTTGAACATTCAGACCCCCAATTACATCTCGACTGGCTTGCAAAATCACCTGACTTGAACACCATTGAAAATTTGTGGGATATGATGGAACAACGGGTGAAACGCCGAAATCAGCATCCTCGCAATTTTGTGCATTTGCGAGATCAAATCTTCATTGAGTGGCTTATACTGGATACGACGTACCTGCAAAACCTTGTGGACTCACTTCCCAACCGAATCCAGACGGTTATCGAATCCAGAGGCGGTGTTGCACGGTATTAAATGATGTTTTTCATGATTTGTCTAAGGGTGACTAATTTTTTGTCCGGTGAGCTTATATATAAGCTGAAAATGAATAAGACAAACTGAATTATGGTTTACTTCTAAATGAACTGAAGATACTTGTTATAAACGTTAAAAATGGTAATTTAGAAAGCATTTTTCTTCGAAAAAGAATTTAGCTGTTTTATTTTAATTTGAAAAGTGCGGTATGAAATACAAATGTAATATTTTATAAATGCTTTTTCTTTTATTAATTCGCTCAACATTCAGCATATTGTTTTTAGAATTTTTTTTTTATTTAAAAAATGCCATTTCTATTTAATTGGTATTTTACTTCAAATAAGTTAATAAAGGAAACCGAAAGATCATACAAGATTTGATTTATAGGTTGGATCTAAATTTAATCAGAGATTATAAAAAGTACTAACTAGAAGTTATAAGAGTATTCATCCCCGGTTATAAAAAGTATTAATTCGCGAAACCTCTTCAACTCGTCCCGGAACCCTAAAGTTCCATAGAACACAGTTTGGAACTACTTCTCTAAGGTATCATGATAAAATTACCAAAATGCCTACCGAACTGGATGGTAAAAAAACTATATTTTTATTATGCTAACTTCATGAGAAGTCATAACCAAATCAGCTACTGAAAAAAAACTACCTTGTTTTTTGATGCTCCCATAAATACCGTAAATTTTACTATATTCTAATAGTTTTGACCATGCTATCTTTTCTCAGTGCTGTCAGTACCACATTTCATAAAAGGTACTGTACTGCCGCATGCAAACAGATGTGTTTTTCTCAAAATTTCAGAGGGTCTCCTATTTTGACACTTCAAATTTTTAAAAAAATTATTTTTTTCGCAAAATTGAAGGGGAAAAAAACACGTGTGTCTAAAAGCTATACATAAAGAACATATCTGGAAATTTTCAACAAAATCAAGAATGTCAAGTATCCAAATGACTTAATTTATTAAATTTTTAAAAAAAATATCCGCAAGGCAGGTGTGTATATATAGTTGTGCTGATGATTATGAAATCTAACACAAAACTGTGAGATCGTGGCTTCTATTCCATCTGATGACAGTTTTTAATTAATATTTCTCAATACTGAAAAATGTTTTTGTTATTTTTTTTAAAGTATGCATGTTAAAAACTAATAATTTAACAATTATTTAGAAAACTAGAAAGCTCCATCCCCTGTTCATTTTGCTCACTAATCCTCGTGGCTGCTTCTCATTAATCATTGCAGATTAAGAGGAAAAATAGTTTATTTTTCCTTTTTTTTTCTACAAAAATTACGATTGAATTGATATTTACATTTAGATGACTAAATTTGGGCAAATCAATAAAATTGGTACCAATAAATAAAATTGGAAAATTGATACCTCCCGCAGAGATATTATTTACTGAAGATGGACTCAAGGGATTGAGCATTCTCCTCCGAATGAGGTGCACCAAGTTTGAATCCCAGTGATGGCTGGTCGGTATGAATTCCACACCCGACTTACACCGACCACTGTGCTGTTGTAAAATATTCTCAATGGTAGGCGTATCATGGGTTAGAGTCCCCTTAGTGTCAGACTAACCGTGGGTGGCTTTCGTGGTTTTCCTCTTCATGTAACTCAAATGCTGGTAAGTTCCATCAAAACGTCCTCCAAGTAGGAAAAAATTTCTCGACATCAAAATTACAAGGGTAGAGAGTTGAACATTAGTAGCCATAAACTCGAAATTGTGTGGGCTGTTCAATGACTGTTATTAAATAAACTAATAATTTAGCAGCGATAGCTTTGTTGGTAGAGCTATGGGCTCGTATTCGTGAGAATTGGAGTTCGAATTCAGCAGGCCGAATAATACCCATGTATAAAATGGTGACTGGTGCATGTTAAAATCTGCCTGGGTCACAAACTCCACCAAGTTCTCATAACAATTCAATACCTCTGCGTACTGATCCAGGAGTTCCCTTGTCTTCTGGATTGGTTTTAAAATTACGAGACTACGTAGTTAAACACTGGTAGTCGTAAACTCAAAATTAAGTCGGTTTTTTAGCGGCGATTTTTAAAAAAATGAAACTATTAATCAAATTGTATTTTCTTGTATTCTTTCTAACTCCTTACATATTTTATATACATCTTCATAATTCCATGCTTCTAAGTCTAATAGATTTTGAGCAGCAAAGCAAAATGAAACGTACAGAAAAAAAATTTGAGAAAAAAGTCAATTAAAATTGCAAATAACATATAGTACAGATATTCAAAATTTATAAAATAAAAAAAATTTTAAAAATCAATAAATTCAAACATTTCAAGTATTATTCGGCTCAGGAGAATAAGTTAAGACAATTAGGCATAAATGACATGCATAAAATAGTGGAAAACAATAATCACGAAGATAAATTTCCAAACATTGACATTTCATTTCAAATTTTTTTGTCACTCATGATAACTAATTGTAGTAGCGAACATTCATTCTCCAGACTAAAATTAATAAAAAATGAGTTAAGAAATAGTATGACTCAAGAAAGATTGAGTCATTTGTCAATTATGAGCATTGGATATGATGTCTTACAGGAAATTGATTTTGATGATATGATGGAAGACTTCGCCTCTCAAAAAGAGCGAAAAGTATTGCTACCTTAAATTTTTGATAAAAATAATATAAGCTTTTATAATTAATTTATATGTTTTTTGCACTAAAAATAAAATAATTTTTAAAAATTATTCAAAATTAATATTTTTTCCTCTAAATTTAGTTATAAAGGGCCCCTCCCCTGTAAACATAAAAACGGCTCTGACCCAAGATAGGCCAAATCCTTCAGTTAAAGATTCCACCAGAAGAGCCGATTTCTAGACCTAATCTGCCAGATCCTCGCTATCTAAAATCTGATTCAAATTAAACGAGTAATAGTAGTTTTCGGCTTCCTCTTTCCTCTTGGTGAAAAAAAATTCACCGATCTTTTTACCAGATATTTTCATTCATTTTAGCAACATAAGATAGACCCAGTTCATTTTAATAATACTTTTAACAATATTTGGCTTTCTAAAATTCCTAAAGAATTTTCCTTAGAACCTTTCTTTCTAAAACTGCAATTGTCCATTTTTTGTAAGGAAATTAATTTCTGAACCAAACATTAAGACCAGCCTAATGAGAAATAATACCCAGAAATAAAATTATGTGCGTATTTTATCATAGCTCTAATTAGATTTGTTCATTTATTCAGCACGATTCTTCAATTCATTGAAAAAAAGCTTAAAAGTGGAATCTGAAGAAAATAAAACAACGATATAAATCTGATCTTTCAATCATTGCTATTCAAATAATTAAAATTGTTAATAAAAAATAATGGGCGCAAAAATGAGGAATGATTGATTGATAGATGTAACAAAAAGGACATTCAGGATTATACCTACTCATTTCGAAACATTAAGATTCCTTTACATTGCTACAAAAATACCTCAGTTTTAAAATTCCTTAACATCTTTCAGAATTTTTGAAATTGTGAAAGTACTTACTTAAAATTTTATATTCATATCAGAAACTGTGTACTTGCATCAATGTCTTAAGATTTTTATACAAAAATACTTCTGAAAGTTTTAAAATTTCTTAACATCGTTCCAAACTTTAGTAGGATCTTATAGTCAGAGTGCTCAGTTAATGATTTCAATGTATTTCAGAAACTGGGCTCGTGGATCAATGTCTGTAATGTGCTTACTAGGTCTGACTTGGTGTTTGGGCCTTTTTTATATAGACAGGAAACTACAAGTATTTTCTTATATTTTCACAATTTTCAATGGATTGCAGGTTAGTTTGGAAATTTTTATTGTCCATTATTTTATACTTTGCATTTTTGTCTCTAGAATCTCTGTTATAGATCAGTAAAATATCTTAGTTATATATCTTAGATTTATGATTGCGTGAGCAAAAAATTTTTAATTCCTTTAAAAAAAATAGCCCACTAGAATTGGGTAGAGCCTCTCAACTGTATTGTTTTCTCTGTAAATATTTGCCTCATCTTTCGCTGCTATTCGAAGCCAGAAAGTAGGTTCAACCGGTTCTTTTACGTAAAAAGCGGTACTCTGAGAGGATCAGGAAAGCTTTGAAACTGGCATTTGTTAAGATTTCGAACAAAGTTGAGACAAATATTAACATTTTGGCTGTATGCTCGTTTAGCAGTTAACTTCAAGACGTCTTGAAATGAAAAGTTGTCTATGCATGAGACATAGCAAAATGCACAAAAAGTAAAATTAACATTAATTGGTCCAAACTTTTAATTGCTTTCCTGAGCAAACTATTGGGACCATATTTTCCAGATTGCGGCTACCCCCCTCCCCACACCATATTTCGAGGATCAGAAATCCCTCAAAAAGTATGTTCATTCTGAGAAAGTACGTTTTTGAGTGTGATTTCGTAACTTAAAATAGTGCCTGTGCTTTAAGGTTAGCCCCTCAAACCATTAAAGATGGAATCTTAGTACGTGAAAATCCAATCATTAAATCAAAAATTATTCAGGGAGTTCCATATTTTTTTGTGCACTGAACATTTGTATGTAAGCAAGCAGTGCCCGAGTACCAATGTTGTACAAATTTTGTAGTACAGCAACAAAAATTTACTAAACTACAAAAATTGTACTGCAATACGATTTCTTGTAGTTGTTATTACAACTATCCAAAGGACTTTTTCTTCACATGAAATCTTTAGTGTATGTGAGGCCTGCAGACTTGGATAGTAAACTGGTAGCAAGACCCATTGATGCCTTAGACAAAATTAAAGCAACATCAAGAATTTTCAAGGTTGTCTAGACATTCCTGTAGAATGAATGATATGCATCGCAGATCGAAACTTTGACAACTTTTCCTCTGATCAATAAATCAGATTATATAATTTTGGAATCATTCATTCGCTTTACAAACATTGCTGTAAAAGGTTCTAAAAATTCTAATTCAAAGTCTTAAATTGAAACCCTAATTTTTTATAGCAGATTTAAATTTTACAGAAAAAAGTATCTCGATTTAATGTACAGGTTGCAGCATTTTGGTTCACAGATAGTGCTGTATTCGCAAAAAATAAATGAGGTACAAATTGTTTGAAATTTGGAGTATCTCAAGGAATGCATGTGAGATCAAAAATTTGAAAACATGTGTTAGATATTTTGAAAAACCTATCTAATAACACTTAAATCGACCCTTGCTTCATCATTTCATACACATGATTAATCATTGAGGTTACAACAAGTCCCTGTGGGTGAGGATTAGTTCGAAAGTGGGAAGCAAGCTCTGAGTCATTAGATATATATCTCAAAACATCAAACATGTCTATTTTTATTTTGATAAGACATACATTTATCGAGATCACTATTTTGACAAATTTGCACCCCAAACCTAAAAAATATTTCGATTACAGCTCTAACAGCAATTAAAATGCAGCAAACTAAGTCCAATTGAGGTGAGTGTATGTAAGTATGTGTGTGTATATATATAATAGGTATGTATGTATACATATAGGATGTCCAAAAAGTATAGAAACAGCCAAGAAAGAAGCATTGGATCAAAAATACACGTGTGAAATATTTATATACGAAGATCATTTATTATCATCCTGATCATCTATAATCAGTGATATAAAGGAAACACCTTTATGTCACCTCTGTCATGAGTGCAGGTTAAGGGTGATTTTGGTTTTGAAGTTGATGTGTAAATTATCCAAATCTCACTGGTGTCAAAAGCAAGTGAGAAGATTAAGAATGAAACTGTTTTTTTTCTTCAATGCATTACAATAAATGTGAAAAGATTCCTTATCAAAATTATATTATAATTGTACTTAACTAAATCTATTAAATGTTCTAGGGAGTATTCATATTCTTATTCCATGTGCTCCTAAATGAAAAGGTTCTTAACTGGAGTGGCAACAAAAGTTGTTGGAAAAAGGTAATTATCTAACAAATCATGCCTTCTTAAGAAAAGCAATGCATTAAAAAATTCTTATTTTCATGAATTGTAAATTGTAAGAATGGTGTAAATTTCATAAAACTAACACTTTATAAAATATTTGTTACTTAGAGAACAAATATTTTTTTTTAAAGTACAACTAGATATCAAAACTATTTAACATTTTTGTTTGCAATGTTTCTATTAGAAATTTTTGCTTTTTTTATAATTTTATTACTTTTCTGAAGAAGGCATAAAGTGTAGAAGTCCAGTTTATGTTTTTGCATTTATTTGTTTTATCATTTAATGCTTTATTGTATTTTATTTCTCTTGCTATCTTTTATAAATTACTGTTTAACTATAGTATGACATTCTAAACATGACGATCAAATTAATGTTGTCCTTTGTTGTCTTTTGTTGACAGATGAAATTTCTTCTTCAAAAATTTGTACAAAATCAAGTTGCTGATATTAAAATGAATTAATTTTAACTTAAATTAAAACTTTGATTTGTATAACTTAAACTGCCAAGAATCCCTTTTCAATATTTTTTGTATAGTCATATTATTCAGTTGAGAAATGGAAATTTGTGTTTTTCACATAACCAGTCAATATTATCTTTCACCACTTTTAAAAACTAATCAACAAAAATGGTGCTGAGAGAAAGCAATTTTCTTGGAAAATTTGAGTTACACACAAATTAATAAGTATTTCCTACATAAAAATTAATGACCAAAATTATTTCCAAAAAGTACAAATGACTTTCTGTACCTATAAAATATTTAAACTAATATGCATACCATCTTATTTTTTAAAGTATTCTCAGCAAACATCGAGCAATCAGTTGCACAGCAAGTTATCAACAAGAACAAGCGTGAACAGTTTAGGGTGTGCATCAATGGCCCATACAAGACAACCATCCAATCTGACACCACATCGCAAGTCAAGTAGAGAAAATATAAATGCATATAGAGCAAAAATAAAGGGTAAAAAAAACTGGAACAGTGAAAATTTTAAATCCAAAGAGAAAGCAACTCACACAGTATCAGAAAATGGAATCTCAAATTTCCATCCGCAACGTCGATATAAAACAAGATCTCAATCATTCCCGGAAGATGCACACGATTACAATAATATAGAATATATCACAAGAAATAATAATAATAGAACATCTGTAAGGAATTGTTTACAGTGATATGTTTATGGAAAAAAGGCACTGTGATGTATTTTAGATGAATTTATGTATTTAGATGCATTTTAGTCTTTCTTGTATCTATTAGAATTTTTATTAAAATAAAAAAAGTATTATTCTTTACTTTTTTCTGATGTTTTTATACAATAATTTTGGGCATAAAAATTATGCTAAAAAATTCAATAAATAAAAAGAATTAAGCCTTAAAATGTCATTTAAAAAAATTGCTGTTGATACAATCATATCAAAAATTATATTATTTTGGCAACAACATCAAAAATCATATTAATTTAGCAAATTAAAGATTGTCTATTTCAAAATACAGTTAAAATAATTTTTGATAACAGATTTCAAAATAAAACTTTCCTGTTTTTTTATGTTATAATATAATTTTTTGTCTTTTACAATTTGTGTGTGGAATTTAAAGCCAACTAGTACTTATATTATTTCCAAACATGCGGTGAAATTCTAAAATCAATCACATTTTAACATTTTCAGCTATATTAAAATTTGGTACTCAAGTCCTTCCTAGATAATCTTTAATCCCTAGAATAAGAATCAACATTCAGGTAGATAAAAATTAAGAGTTCAATGAAGTGCATCACACTCCAAAAATACAACTTTCAGAAATTTTAAATTTTCTCATTATTTGTCTATCAACAATCCACATAAAGCCTTAGGTTAAATTCCTTGCTAGTAACAATAATCTAATGTTAACTTTTCCTTACAACATACACAAAGTGTTATATAAGGCTCCACCACTTAATGCAGATTTTAGTTTCTTTGTCTAAACATTAATTATTATGAAACGCTATTGGACAGATCTAGGCACTTATGAACCAAAGATTAACACAATCTAAAGTAATGAGGTGGGGACCACAGAACCAATTGACTTAGCATGCATGTCAATGAACCCTTGAGTTAATTAAAAATAAATGAAAGCAGTTATAAATAATAATTTTATCATTATTTACAATGTGAAGTTATCACAAATGGTCTATATATTAATTAAATACATCAACAATAGTAAATTTTTTATGAACATCACAGCTATATTATTTTTTGTTCATCAACATACTGATGAAGCTCAGCCACAATTCAATGTCCGTACATCAAAAAGTTTCTATCATCTAGTTTGATTTATATCAGTGATGAAATATAAAATTACAAGAGTAAATAAGCAATGAGTATATATTGCCTCTTTTTCATGACATTTATCACAAATTCCACAATTTTATAATTTTTTGTAAGGAAAATTTGGCCATTGCAAAACTATTTCCTATACATGCGTGCTACAGGGTGTTTAAAAATTTTTAAATGGAAAACGGTTAAGGTTAAAGAAATAATTATTGCAACAATTTATGTGACAGAACATAAATGTTTTTTTTCAAGAGGTCCTCGTTTTAATTCATAACTGCCAGATGATGTAGCAGATAATAATACTTATAAATCACAAAAAGAGAAAAATATTAATAATTGTAAAAATTACATCAAAATTTTTTAAAATTTCTAGTGAATAAAAATCAAAACATATTCTAAATATCCACCGTACATAAATAGCATTAATATACATTGCGCAAAAAAAAAAACGGACCACCCTGAATAACTTTTAACCTAATGATCGGATCTTAACGTTCTAAAACTCAATCTTAATGATTCAAGGGGGTAACCTCCAATATGCTTAATTAATTAGAGCAGACGATATTTTAAGTTACGAAATCAGACACAAAAACCTACTTTCTCAGAATAAACATACCCTTTTTTTCAACGAATTCGGATTTCTGACTCCCAAAATATAAGGTCTATAAGCAATCTGGGAAATATGGTCCAAACAGTTTTGTCAGGAGAGCGGAATGATCCAAACTTTGGAGACCATATTTCCCAGATTGTGGATACCCCCTACATTTTGGGGGCCAGAAATCAAAAATTGTTTTTTTAAAAAAAGGCATGTTTATTCACAGAAAGTACGTTTTTGTGTCTGATTTCGCAGTTTAAAATATCGTCTGCACTAATTAATTAGCATATTTGAAGTCACCCCCTTAAACCATTAAGATTGAGTTCTATAACCTTAAGATCCGATAATAAGATATTCAGGGTGGTCCATTTTTTTGACGCACTGTACTATGCATTTGAAATGTTATCAGCCATAAACACATGTAACACACACAATAGAAAGAACTGTAGTAAAGACTTGCCACACTATCTGTTTAAAACTTTATGAACTAAAACCAATATTCTGAGAGGCAAATTAATGCTCTGTCACTGTTTAACTGTCAGTCTAACTAATAACAATAGAAGTCCCTTTTTCATCTGGGAATAATCCATTTAAAATGGTATACAGAATGATGTCATAAGTAAAAATGAATGGTGTCACTAGTTTGAAGAGACGGTGAATAGTGCTATTTGTTTAAAAAATAATAATGAATTTTCAAAGACAATAGAACCAATAAATAATGTTGATGACCTTGGTAAGTAGTTAAAAAACATGAATATCCTAGAGGTACTAATTATACAATACTGCAGTTACCCCCCCCCCCCAAAAANAAAAAAGAGTTAAATAAACATGCCCAAATTGATTGTTCAAAGAATTTAATACCAAAATCTACTGATGCAATAATCTTCTAGGAATGATATAGGAAATAGTAAAGGTGTTGACCTTTTATGTTTAAAACCAAAAGAATAATTTTTTCATTTATTTTTTAGATGGTTTCTTTATCTTATAATAGGAAGAACACTGTTAAAAACAGAGCTGTGAAGTTGGACCAGGAGAAAATTTTGAATGAGTTGGAGTTGAAGAATTTGCTTGACTGTAAATGGTCAAAAGTTAAGTCTAATAGGCCAAAAAATAAAACAAAATTTTCGATCTTATGAAGATTATTTAGATAAGTTCTATAATTAGCATACGAGCAAAAACAATGCTCAAATGAGTATTGTGATAATTATTTAAATTATAACATATCACAAATTTAATTATTTCATTTGAAGGTTCTTGATCCTATGTTTGAAAGAACAATTAAAACCTACATAAATTCCAAAATCAAATTTACTTAACTCTTTTGATAAGTTAATTATAAACATATGCAAATGAGAAAGTTAATTAAAAGATATTCTGTGTATCATTTGCAATAGTTTCTTAATTCCAGAATATTTTGTAAAGAATCTTCTTGTAATAAGATGTTAACAAATGTGTAAGTAGGCATACAAGATATTGATATCTAGCTTTTATAAAGATTTTGCATAATTTCAGTGCTCTGCACAAGTATATTTCCTAAAGTGAATTTCTTTAAATATTATGAAGTTAATATTCTTTATATTCTTAAATATTCCAAAATATTCTTTAAATAATATGAAGGGTAATTTTATATAAAATATATTTATCTAACGCACATAAAAAATAAAAATATATAATTTGAAATAGCAATTTATTTTGTTATATTTTCTGAGGATTTTAAAAATTTTAATAGAGTATAAGTTGGAGTTAAAAGTCAAACGTTTCAACTACTGACTCCACAGCTCTGGTAAGAGATAAAGAAACTAAAATAAAGTAAGTAAAACAATTCATTCAAGATGAGATTTCAGTATGTTTATTTATAAAATGTCTATTAATAGAACTTATTTTATGAAAACACTCAATCAAAATTAATTTTTATTTGAATACATTTTACTTTTACTACTATATAATAAATATAAAGCCTTATTAAAAGGCTTGATAATTTAGCTTTCCTTTAACTTAGATATATTAAAAATAATATTAAGGATTTAAAATTTATTAAAATAAATCAATTTTTAGTAACATGTGAAGACTATTATTATAGATATTGTTTGAGAGTGATTCTTCAGAAGGTGTGACATTCAAAAGGAGAAAACATGATTTACAAAATATTTATTAAATACCAGTTATTAATAAAATTAATCTACAAATTATTGACTATCTGGAAACATACTTCAGTATGCACTATACATATGTTTGATAAAGCAATTAATTTTTATACTAATTGAGACAAAGCAAAACATCACTACCTTTGGTTACCCTTGAGTATTTCTTCTTTATTTGTTGTATAAATTCTTTCAAAATAAAATTAAATAACGTAAAAACAGTCAGCAGTTGAATTTTAAAAATTTTTGCTCAAAAATTTACCTATTAAAATGTTATAACAACAAAATTTTACATCAAAGACAGAGAGAATTGCTTGTTTTATTTAAAAATGTAAATTTTTCCCCCAAAAAAATATATTAAACTAACTTAGTTTACTCATAATTTATACCAGGATTTTACATAAATAGCACAGAAATTTTTCAAGTAAATTTTAAACTTTTGTGTTCCATATACATATTTTTAATTTTTTACTATTTCATGATTAAGGGACAGTAAAGATTGCTACAAGATAGGATACCTAATAATAAAAATGAACTCAGAAAGCAATTAATTTCAATTCATTTTGCCATTTTAAGGCTATTTTTACTAAACACTAATAGAAACACATTGGAAATTTTTGTTTTTAAAAAGCAAGTAGTTGTTTCAAAAGATTCTAACTCAAAATTCTGGCTGATACAAAGCATGATGGTGCAACAGTTGTTTTATATAACTTAATTTACATGAACCTTTTTTTTCTGGCTCTGAAGGCAAATAAAATCTTGTTTTAAATCTAATGCTAAAATTTAGAGCAGTTTATCTTGGTTAATTTTTTAAAAAGTCTTAGATACCAGGTATCCTTATATACATAGTCAAACATTCATCTTATCAATACGAAAGTAAGTAGTAGAACTTGATATCTGTGGTGTAAACTGAAACATATACATCAGACATATCTGTTGTAATGCATGTAAAACTACTCAGATACCTCAGCACATGCATAGATAGAAATAAATATAATACTCCCATACTACAAATTAAGTGTTTTGATAAAAAAAAATTAAATAAATAAATTATTCAATATTTTCAATTTTACTCATTACCTAAAAATATTTTTATTTTGAAAATATATTATGTGAAGAGAATAATGAAAATCATTAGCAAATATTATAGTCACTTTGATAATCATTTTTGTCCTTAACATAACATACTTTTAAAAGGATAGTGACAGAAGTAGAAGTAACAGTATGATTTATTCTTATTATCTGGTTCATTATGTAGCACTTTAGAGGATTATATAATAATATTAAAAATGAAGGACTGAAACAGTCTAAGGGACAGCATTTCTGCAACCTTCACATTAAACAACAAAATATAGGCAAAATATTTTTAATATACTTTGCACTTACATTTAAAATTTATTTTTAATATCTAAAGTTAAGGATAGGGGACAGAAGTTATATTTTTCACAAAGATAAATGGTTAATCACAATAAACTTAATGTTTTTAAAATGCGTAATTGGAAAACGCTAAAAGCTTAAAAAAAGAAAACTCTTTTAAAGAAAAATAAATTGCATAAATGCAAGGGACGCAAATATCACACTTTCATGAGCTTTTATTTTTTTTAAAAGAGTGAAGAATCTAATAGATTCAAGCACCCACTAAATAAAGTACCTACTAGACTGATAGGGTATTTTACTTGCTGTTATGACCTCATAGAATTTTGAGACTGATATCAGTAAAAACACAATGAGAATAAATATAGGAAATCACTTCATATAAATAATTTCTTGTATTTATCAGGTAATTCTTTATGGTCAATACCTCTTAAACCATTTTAAATATAATTAGAATAAAATTAAAGAGAATTATATGAGCAAAAGTATAATGCTATGTGATAAATTTCCTATATTTTATTTTAAAAAAAAAAGGCATAATCAAGCCCATAACCAAGGGGGCTGGTAAGTGTGAACCCCCCCCCCCCTAAGTAGAATGAAAAGATTTCCAAATTAAGTTTAATTTGGACACGTGCTTTTGAACATGTTCAAATCTTCCACAAACTGCTGAATCAGAAAATCTTTAAATCACTAAATTAATAAATGAGTATAGTACTTGCAAAGAGTTGACGTTCCCCCTTGGAATAGAAATTCTGACTATGGTCCCGGGTATAAAAAGAGGGGAATTTGATAAGAAAATTTTTGTTCAATAAATTATATATGTTATTAAAGTGAAACAGAAATCCATAATGAAACTTAGATAAATACCTCCCCAAGACAAAATCATAGAAATTAAAATGCAGAGAGAAACAAACAATAAAATACCACTACAAAAATATCGCATAAGAGTCCATGTATTGTTCTGCTGCCACAATGCATTTGAAGAGTTGAGATATTTTCCAATTTCTGAATTTCTAAAAATAAATCAATAAAATTTTATACACATTCAATAAAAAATTTATACATTTCAAATATGATCTCAGCTCTTTTTACATAATAAACATGAAGCAAAACAAATAAAGTGGACAATAAGAGATAAATGATTTTTAATTAACCACAAATAGTAATGAAACATAAATTATTTTGATGTAAAAAAAGAAAATAAGCCAAGCAGGTAGAGAATATCAATTATACAATAATTTTTTTTATAATTTAGAACTACACTAGATAACACACACAAAATTGCTAGTTGAATAACAGAAAAGTTCAGAAAGATATTGTCTTTCTGAATAATTATTCGCCACAAACTTAAACTTTTAATCATAAATTGCAGAATAATCATACTGACTAACATCAAAACTATGAACTACATATTTGTAATATAATAATATAGCCAGGGTGTGTAGCCAGATTTTTCAACAAAAAAGCATCTTTTAAGTACATTTTAGGCACTCAAAAAATATTTTTAATCACTTTCCAAAAAAAATCATAATCAGGATCTGTACAGTATTTAAAAAAATTTCAATTGTTTAAAGTTTTTAATTTACAAACATAAAATCAATAAAATTAAAAAAAACTTTACATAATTAAATAACTAGTTTCTGATAAAATAATTAGTTTCTGATAAATATTGCAAAGAAAATTGTGAAAATCATGCATTTTTTGTAATTTAGAATGACAATCGCTACGGCAAAGAAAAAAAATCGCTTTTTCAAAGATAGAAAATTAAGCATAAAAAAGCACCCTTAAAACGTTACGCACCCTGATACCATATTCATACCTCCTTTGCCTGCAAGAAAAATCTTTACTGGCCAAGCATCTCACTTATATGGACTATATATAGATTAAAAAATTAACTTCACCTAAAAATACTGTTACATCCTTTTCATTACATTAAATAGTGTTTACTAGCTCAATTATCCATAAATTTCAAAAGAAGGTAGAAACACATAGAAAGAATGCTTAATGTTCAAGCACAAAAACTCAAAATGTTACAATTGCTTTATTGTAAAAGTGGGTGTGATTATAAGATCAGTAGAATCGCTGCATTTCGGAAAGAAAAAAAACACTAAAGTGCTATGCTCAAGTCTTTTCAAAAGGGTGACAAGTTAGGGATGATTAATCAAAAGTGAATGCAGTATGGGGATCTTGCTTTTGCTCTCCTTTAGAAAAACATCTCCTGGAAATTTTTACCATTACATTTTAAGAGCAATTGCATAAAAAACTGAATTATCCACATTTTTTAACATTATTTTTATACAGAATAATAAGGGGAGAAAAATTCATATTATCCTGAAATTTAAAATATCCACATTTGACTATAATTACATAACAATTTTTTCTGTGGAAAAATATTTCGGTTTCTAAAATGTGCTGATACTGGCTAAAGGAGTGAGAGAAAATGTTGTCTCCATGGAATTAACAAAATAAAGCTAGTATGCTTTATATATCTTTATGTATCTTATGTAGCTTTTTATATCTAGGTGGACATAATATGCCCACCTAGATATAGATATATAAAGATGATTCAAAATTACAAATCAATAGAAATAATTAATAAGTATATTACATACTTGATAATGTTAACTATATTCCCAGCATAAGAGACTTCTTCTGAAGAATCATCAGATAAATCTACTAATTCAAGAGGACTATTAAAAAAATGAAAGAATTATTCTCGAAATAAATCATTAGTAACATTAATAATAAGCAAGATAGAGTTGATCAGTAACTTAAACAATATAATATTATGTTATATAGCTATATGCTAAAGTTATATAGTAATCAGAACGATGTTGTTAAGTAATAAGTATAGTTTCAAACTCATTTGTAGCAATTTAAAACAAAAAATACATTATTTCAAGTATTCATCATTCAAAAAATTATTTTCTTAGAAAATCACCACAATAAGAAAAAAAAACTAAAAATATAGAGCCAGAGCAGTCCAGCTATTATAAAAAATTATATTTCGCTATCTGCTAAAAATATTTTTCTATCTATGAAAAATATTTTGATAAGTAAGAAAGTTCTTATTTATCTATAACTCAGATTAATTAAGATTGATATCGATAACTCAGAAATTTGTTCCAATTTTAAATTATATTTTTGAAACATTTTTTTTGTTGCAAATAAAACAATAATAAAGAAATTGGAACAGCTGAATAACTTTTGATCAAATGATTGAATTTTAAAGTACTAAGATGTAATCTTAATGGTTTGAAGATCTAACCTTACTTATGCTCATTTATTTGTGCAGATGATTTCAGGCCCAAAATAAAACACAAAAATAAACTTTCTTTAAATAAACAAAAAGTATTTGGATTTTTGACCCTCAAATATTAGGATGGGGGTAACTGCAATCTCAAAAATTTGGATCAAATGGTTTAGACAAGAGTGTAGTCAAAAGCTTAGACCCCTTAATATTAATTTCATTCTTTTTCTGTATAAGAACTATTTATGTAAATGGAAAAAAGTTTGAAAACAATTGTAAAATTCATTTACCCAAAGATAATATTACCATGCCTGCCTAATGCAAAAATTACATTCATTCTGATCACATTTGATTTTAAAAGAGGTTAATTTTATCTACAGTTAGAAAAAAAAAGTTTTAAAATTAAACTTACACATACACTCAAATATAAATTAATTATAATATTTATATCTTATTTCATCTGTTTTAATTTATATGACCTTTTTTAAAAAGTATTTTGCCTTTTTTTTTCATGACTGTCACAAGCATCTAACTTGAATGAAGGAAACAAAATTAAAATATATACATTTAAAATAAATTAAGGTACATATGCTGGGATATTAAACAAGACTAAGTGAATGACTAAATGAGCACATTTGAGTAAATGAACGGGCATCTGTATGAAAATCCCCTGTTTTTAGTCATAAAGAACATTTTGCATGAACAACATAGGCCATAGAACAATTTGTTTGGTTTTACAAACAAGATATTTTACAAACATGGTATTTAAAAAACTTGTAGTATGTGGGAAACATATAATTTAATTAGATTATTTTAGAAGAATGCTTTTGAAAAAAATACAGAGTTGTTATTGTGCCTATTTAAAAACATATTTCTAATCATTACTATTTTTTAACTGCACTAAAAATCATCTACCAACAACAAGTAAATGAGACTGCACCAAAAGAGTGGTGCAAAATTACTGTCTCAAATATCTAATCTGATCAGATCAAATATTTCATAACTAGATACTCTGCTACAATTTATGGATATTCTAAAAAAAGGGGATGCCAGACATCCCTTTTTTTGCAATATTGCAAAATACATGACTTCAGTTGTTTTAATTCCTCAAGAATTGCTTCTATTCCATGAAGTAGAATTTTGAGATTTGTAGAAGAAGTTAGCATTGAAAAGAACTTTATTATTTGGTTTCCCATCGAATTGTGTGCCTTATAAAAGATATAATAAGAAAAACTTACGATTCATCTTTCATTTGATAAAGAGTATTCTTTTGCACTTGTAGTAAAAACTGCACTGATTCATGATGTTGTTTACTGAGTGCTTCATCAGATTTTGGAGCCTCATCTTCGGATTGCTCTTTTTCATCAGTCACAGCGGAAAGTTTTCTAGTCCAACTATGTATAAAAATAGTATAACATTTAAAATAAAATATTCTTATAGTATTAAAGTACAAAGAGCTAAAAAAATAGCACCCTGATAAGTCCTTGGAATAGAAAAAAAATTGATGGAACAAATGGAGAAAAAAATTTTTTTAATTATTGGTTTCTGCTCAAATGGCTTAAAAATCGCTAGTTTCAAAACAACTGCAACAATTTTTCATGCTGCAACATCTTCAAAATTTTTTATTTAGTGTTAATTGCTATGGTTACATTCCAGTGGTTAAATTAGTACAAACTATTCTTGAACTATCAGAAAGCAAAAATTTTTGTTTTTAATCAAAATCTATAAAGGAGAAATCAGAATAAAAAATAAAAATTGTACAATGTGAATTCAAGCAATTGGTTAAAATTTTATATAAATATGTAACTGAAAATGTGATACTAACAAATTAATTTCAAAAATTGGATTACTAGATCAAAAATGTTATTAAATTAATTAATGAAAACTATATTCTTTAATCTATAATATTGGTCACTTTTAATTTATGGCGATCAATTAGTCACTTTTATTTTAGTGATAACTGATCATTAATCACTTTTAATAATTGTTTATTCATTATTATTTATTATTTATTTTAATAATTGTTTTATCAAAAATGCATTTAAAATTTAAAGCAAAAATATATCTAAATAATTGAAGCATGAAGCATGCTGGTCCACATTTATGAAGACACTAAGAATATCTAATGTTAAAAAAACATTTTAAAAATAATTAATATTCTGCCGCACCAACGTTTCCTTGCACACTTTGTGTCATCCAGTTGGGCATACTTTTTACAAGGATTTCTAAACAATTTACATCTTAGTCATTTCATGCATAAGTAAAAATACTTGTTTAATATTATGAATTCCCGTTTTTATGAATTTTTCTTACGCATATTCCTCAAAAATTTTCAATTATGTTTAAATCAGGAGAATTTGATGACAGATTATTATATGTGTGGGGAGAAGCCATGACTCGCTGGAATATGAAGTTTAACCTCCTAGAGGATAACCATAATACTAACAGCTGCTGTTCTAATACTTCTGCAGATATTTCGCAATACATTTTTTTTGGAATCAGTACTAAGTCTCTTTTTTCAATCGTAGAAAACCTCCACCAAAGCATTACAGAGCCTCCTTTAAATAAACGACTCCAACCAACTGTCTTTTTCTCTTCTGTCATCCTGGCAGTGTCTGAACCAATCAGGTTTGTCTAAATTGAAATGTTTTACAGAAAAAATATTACACTTTTCCAATTAATATACTCATGCATCCATTTAATAATGGCTGTTTTTACATAGGAATTTACAATATTTTGTTAAAAGTGGTTTTCTATTGAATTGTAAAAATTTTATGCAATCACAGTTGCAAAACAATTGATTTAAAAGTATTTTCATGATACCGACTTGTAATTTGTCTGGAAGACATTTTTTCACAACAGCAAGACAAAGGATGCGCATTTTATTGTGTGAAGTTACACACTTTATTTTCTCTGACTTTGCCCCTATTTTTTTATACATACATCCACTTTTATTTCTTTTTAATGCATTTTCAATACCACCTTTAGATCTTTTTAATATTTCAAAAATATTTCGAATTAAAAACTATGTAAATTCAATAATTTTTTAATTTCAATTTCAATTAATTCAGTTCCACACAGCATTTTTAAACCAATGCAAAAACAGAAAGAAAGTCATCAAAATAAATTAAAACAATATTTTTAGAGGAAGAAATTTAAATTTGCTGAAAATTAAATAACAGTTTGGAGATTTTAATGAAAAGTAATGTTACTTTCTGAGATTTTAGAGTGAGACTTAGTGGGTATATTTGGTGTATAATAATACTAAAATTTCTAAAACGTTATTACAACTGATCAATTTAATGAATACAGTTTTAAGATAATGATAGACTGCTACACTTACATATTTCTTTCTGGCTTAACGGACAAATTTTTAGGAAAAGAAACAGGTGTAGATTCCTTAGGCGATGTTTGTATATTAGGACTAGCCGAAGGTAGGGAACAACGCCTAACATTGATTTCTGAAGTATGAGTTCTATTAGGAGAAGAATCATTGTCAGGAACAACACTATTTACATCTACTGTGCTAACTGCTGAATAAGAGGGCACTTGTTGCTTTGTTTCCTGAAAGAAAAATTAGAAATATAAATAATTCATAAATATAATTAATAAACATATACAGTAGAGAGCTGTTTATTCAGATTCCAATTAACCAAATAATCCAACTATTTGGATCAATATATTTTATATATTTTTCCCTTCAGTCTCAAAAGAAAAACTATTTCTCCCACAAATCTCTCTTTATCTTAAGATTGTCTAACAGGGGATAAAGTTTGGCTTTTTTTCCCTTTGGTATCCTTTGAAAGAAGGGCCCTTTCTTAGTTCACATTTGTTCTGCCCAGATACAATTAGGGTGGGAAGTAGAAGAAAACAGTTTCTCCAAAAAAATGTACAAGTTTCTTCTCTCTCGAAGAATTAAAAAGGACAGAAAGATATTTTCTGTTTCATTTGCTTTTGAAACACATGCTAGAGTACACATGCTATTTTTCTAATAAGTTTGAAAGAGTATGAGATGTTTTTGTATATGTCTGAAAAACACATAAGAGTCACATTATCAATACATCAGAAAATTTAAACTGTAAACCAGGTCAGACTCAGACCCAATCATTATTTTAATAACATTTCTTTGTCATTAGCTTTTATGTGATTTCCAGCAATTCAATAAAATTTATCTAAATTACTAGTTATCATTATATTATGCCTTAAAAAACTTATCATGTAACAGCATGAAGTTTTTTTTTCTAATGAATTGTTTGCATTTTTTAAAATATATTATTAATTAAAAGAAAGAAAAAAGGTAGAAAACTTTTTCTTTTTTCAATCACAAATTGGCAGGCTTGATTTGCGTGTTTCATTTATATAGAATTATACACATCAAGTTCTTATCAAATTAAAGAACATGTAGCATAAGGGGTAATAGATTCAGCAGCTGAGAAATTAAACTAGCTATCACTCAAATTTGTGGGCATTATCACTATTCAAAATACAAAATTTGTATAAATTATTTTATTTTCAGAATTTTGAAAGCTGTTTTTTTCTTCTTTTTTTTTTTTTTTTTTTTTTTTTTTTTGTCGTGCCTATGACATAGCCAAATCAAATATTTCCATGCGTCTCGATTACTGCTTCTGCGATTTGCTTGATATTATCGTCATAAAGGTCTATCAATGACGGCAAGACTCCTATTTCTCTCAGATTAGCCCTCATTGCTGAATACTCAAAGATGTGGTATGGTGTCAGCTGCGTATCTGGGCAGTTTCCACAATTCCTATATACTTTCCTGCCCTCTCTGTCGATCTTCATGCCTCTGTGGTGATTGGTTCTCAGCCTGGCTATAGTTTTTGTTGTGGATCCATCTGCATTTATATTACAAATCATGTGTTTCGTTGGAATTGGTTTTTCTCTAAGTTTAGATTTAGCAATTGCATTTGCATCTTGGATGGAGACGTTACAGTCATTAAAGTTGAGATTTCTGGCATCCTTGGCTAATTTATCTGCGCTTTCATTGCCTGCGATGTCAACGTGTGCTGGTATCCACTGAAGAGTACAGGTTCTGTTTAAGTCCTGAAGATCATGAAGATTTGTAATGATTTCTTTGGTGATAGAAGAGTCCCCTTTTAAAATTGCTTGGAGGGCAGCCCTCGAGTCGCAGAAGATAACAAGGCCCTTTGCTTGCTCAGAGGAGGCAAGGGCTTTATACATATTAAGGGTCTGCAAAATTTCCCTTAGCTCGCAGGTGAAGTTAGAGGCTATAGCGCCTGCTCCAAATTTACCTTGTTTAGGGGAATTACTTAAAGTAGTTAACACTCCGGAGCCTCCATTTGTGATAGTTTTATCAGAAGAACCATCTGTATATGCATGTACAAAGTTCACTTTTGGAAACTGTTCAATCGTCTTGAGTCCTTTTTCTTTAATGATATCATTGTTTTCATTTTTATAGCATGGCTCCAAGAGGTCTGTGTGGATATTTGTGTTCAGTGGAAGCCTTTTGTGGAAGATTGGTTCTTGTAGAATGACATATTTGTTGTGCTCAAGATCTATGCTTGCTCTGATATCTCTATCATATTGCATGAGTGAAGATCTTTTCAGTCTTATCTTGGCATTCCATTCTTTGAAGGTAACGCGGGAAATATGTTCAGGTACGCGACTTCATGCTTTGTTGGTGAACTTTACCATATTTATTTTCCCTCTCTTTTAAAGACTTTCTAGGCCACACTCTCTGATTATCTTGCCATTGTTGGTAGAAGACACTGCACCGTTTATTACCTTTGCTGCTCTCGCTTGTACGCTTTCCAACTTGTTTAGGGCGGTATCAGAGGCATGCGCCCAGATCAGTGAAGCATACTCCGGTCTAATGAGTGAGGTATATGTGGTCTTTAGGGTTGTGGGAGAAGCTCCCCAGTCTGTGCCGCAAAAACTTCTGATGATTTTCAGTTTTTTTAGAGCTCTTTTGGAAACTGTCTTCACGTGCTCAGTGAATCTCAATTCAGCATCTAGAGTTATTCACAGATATTTAGGGTTAGATGTTTTCATGATACATTTTCCTTCAATATATAATTCCGGATCTATTTGACTCTTGTGCTTTCTATCTGTCGAGAAGACACAAACGGTGGTTCTTTCAGCATTAGGTAATCTTTAGCTTTAGATCTTGAGTCCATTTGATGATACCATTGAGGGACTTCTGAAGAGTCCTTTCTGAGTTGCTGATGTCTCTGTTCGTGTGCCAAATCACGATATCATCAGCGTAACAGGCCACCTTGGTTTCATTGTCAAGGTTGGGATGAATGTCATTTATATATAGCAAGAAGAGTCGAAGACTCAGTACAGAGCCCTGTGGAACACCAGCAAAGACATTCGTGTATCTAGACAAACGGCCATTGCATCGCACTCTTATTTTTCTCTTTCTCAAGAAGTCATTTATCCAAATCAGAGCACGCCCACCAATACCATAGCTATGGATCAGTGTCATAAGTTTCTGATGCCACACTCTGTCAAAAGCAGCGGACATGTCCAGGAAAACAGCAGTAGTCGTATTTGGCAAACGTTCTTGAAAGCCATCAATTACAGATTGGCAAAAATAAAACAACTGATCCTCAGTTGAATGCAATTTTCTGTAAGCTGTTTGATAAAAATTTAGTGCTTTTCTTTCGGTGAGAAACTTAACCATTCTATGGTGTATTACGCGTTCCATCACTTTGCAAAGTATGCTGGTGAGATCGATTGGTCTAAAGTTTATGCTCAGCAGAAACTTTTTTGCATTTTCTCCCAGAAGTTTTATCATTTCACCAAATATGAGATCAATTCCTGGGGATTTGTTATTTTTGATGGTGTAAGTAGTATGTTCTTAAAGCATGTATGTTTCATAGCTATATTTTAAAAATTAAAGCTACTACTAAATTAATTTAACATGACTAATTAGATTATTAGAGGTCCTGTAACAGAACTTCATTCATCAGAGGAAAAAGTCGAAGTTTTTTATCAATTTTTCTTATCAGCCTAGCACTGGAGGGGAATTTAATAACATTTTCTCCTAAACAGTCATATATTTGACAGAATTTCTCCTAAACAGTATAGAGTAATTTATTATTGGTTTTTTGCTGTAAAATTAATTTCTTCTAATGATATTGCATGGGATATAAAAGGGGGAAAATATCACACTACATTTTAACACCTGGAAATTAAAAGCATTGACGATATTTCATATTCTCATATTCTCAGATCAAATCAAGTATTTTAAATAAGATGCATTAATAAAAGGCTTACCTTAGCTCTTGGATATTGGTTTCCTCAGCTGAATGCATGCAAGTAACATTGCTTATTAATATTAACTAACAATATAGAAATACTTATCAAATCATTCTAAATCAATCAATCAACATATTTAAAATTTTATTGGTAGTTTTACTAGTTATTATTGTAAATATTGAATTGCAATATATATAAAAAAGTAAGTTCATTCAATTGGATTTTACTCATACTTAAATTACTAATTCTTATTTTTAAAACACATTTCCAAAAATACTTTAATCACATTTCGTGAAATGATTTCATCCTCCAAATGAAGCATAGAGTTTTATTTTGTATCTTATGAAATATAGAATAGAAAAATAAAGTTGAGCAAAGAGTAAATTCTTTTGAAAGTAAACTTTTAAGTACATAAGAAAAAATTAAAAATTTTAGAATTAAAAAAGGCTAAATGAGCAGAAGAATTGTTACGCTTAGTGCATAGTGATCTCTGTGGACCCATGAAAGTTTCATCAATAGGGGGTTCTCGGTACTTTATAAGTTTCATAGATGATTTATCATGAATGACTTTTGTTTATTTTACAAAGAATAAATTTGAAGTTCTTGGAAAATTCAAAGACTTTCAGGCGTATGTAGAAAGACAAACTGGCAAACCTATTAAGGTATTACGCTCTGATAATGGGACGGAGTATGTAAATAATGAAATGAATAGTTTTCTAGCTTCCAAAGGGATTCAGCATCAAAAGTCTATCCCTTATACACCGGAGCAAATAGGGGTTACAGAACGCAACAACACTCGTTGAGCGAGCTCGGTCTGTGTTGGTGGATGCCCACCTTCGCCAGGAATATTGGGCTGAAGCGGTTGAAACAGCAGCTCATTGAAAAATATATCTCCAAACATTGCGAGTCCAGACATGATATCTTTTGCGAAATGGAGTGGTGAAAACCAAAACTTGAAATACTTAAGGGTGTTTGGGTGTTGGGCTTTTGTTCATATTCCCAAACAGAAGCGTTTAAAATGGGATGTGAAAGCTAGAGAGTTAATGTTTGTTGGGTATTGTAAGGATAGGAAGGGCTATCGTCTAATTGATCCAACTAATTATAATATTGTTGTAGCCCAAGATGTACATTTTTTGGAACATGATATGTATCATGACAATAACAGTGACAAAAGATCACCAAAGTTCAGCGATGACTCTTTATTCAGTGGGAGCATTGTTGACTTTGACATCACATCAGATAAACTCCAAAATGGTGACAATGTTAGCAGGGGTGATAATGAATTAAATTTCTAAAATGATATTAACACAGGTTGGGATGACATTAATGGCTTAAATAGAGGCGATTTTGTAAATAATGATGAGAGTAATAATATAACTGTTGATAATGACATGCCGAAATTGATACCTATAGGAAGAACAGTTAAACTTCCAGTTTGTTATCAAAATTTTGATATCAATGACATGCCAGATTTGCAAATGCCAAATTTAGATCCTATTTGCTTTGCCGATGCTTTAGTGGCGCAATAAATGAACTTCTTTCTGAACCTAATACTATTGAAGAGGCACTCAATAGTAGTAATACTAGGCATTGGAGAGAATATTTATGTGAAACAATAGCGGGTCATATTAAAAACAAAACTTGGGACATAGTAAATAAGCCTAAAAATAAAAACATTGTTGATTGCAAATGGGTATTCAAAATAAAACATAATGTTAATGGAGATATTGAAAGGTACAAAACCCATTTAGTAGCTAAAGGTTTCTCCCAGATCGAAGGAATAGATTATACAGAAACGTTTTCCCCAGTAGTTCGTTATGTAACGTTAAGAGTTTTGTTGGCTTATGCAGCTATTTATGATTGGGAAATTGATCAAATGGATGCTGTTATGGCTTTTGTTCAAGGGACACTAAATGAAGAAATATACATGAAAATTCCAGATGGGTTTAGTGAATTTTACGAACAAAATTTAACCTGGAAAGTTCTTAAACTTAATAAAGCTCTAGATGGCTTAAAGCAAAGTGGCAGACTTTGGTATCTGACATTAGAAGAAGGCTTAGTTGAAATGGGATTTAGGCAAAGTTCTTTTGATAGTTGTGTGTATATTAAACTAAATTAGAGTAAAGAACTTGTAATTGTAGCTATCTATGTCGATGATTTATTAATTTTTAGCAATTCAGTAAGGCTTAAAAACTTAGTGAAGAAGCTACTAAGTGAGAGATTTAAAATGAAAGATTTAGGAAAAGCCAATTATTGTTTAGGGATTAAAATAGAGCGTAACAGATCAAAAGGGTCCATTAACCTAAATCAAACCCAATACATTGAGCGAATGCTTGAAAAATATACATGCATGAATCGCATCCAGTTGCAACACCACTTGATCCCAATCAAGTCTTTACAAAAGTTCAACTTAAAAATGATTAATCTAATAAAGCATCTGATTCTGGAAAGGAAGCCCAATCTGACAATGAAGGTGGTTCCGGTTCCAATAAGGCACAATCAGATGATGAACGTTCTAATAAAGAACAATCAGGTGAAGAAGCAAAGGCTTCAGACTCTGACAGAGAAGATGTATGCCACCAGATGATCGTAAAACTGATGATGAAGGAGAAGAAGAAGGTGGTAAAAGACGAAAACGTAAGAAAGATAGAGAATCCAAGCAAAAGAAACAGAAAGAAGATGGACTTACTGCCAAGCAAAGGAGCAGAATCGTTTCTAAAGCAACTATTCCATCAAGTGAGGAGTCTGACAGTGGAAAAGAAAAGTCTAAAAGAAAAAGGAAAGCAAGTGCTAGCGATATTAGTCAAAGGGATGAAGACAGTGGGCCTAAAAGGAGGAAAATTCCTTCTGATAGTGGAAGTGAAGATTCTGACAGTGGTAATGCAAAATCTAAAAGAAGAAAAGGAGCAAGTGCAGTGATGGCAGTCAGAGTGATGAAGACAGGCCAACCAAGAACTGAAAAATTGTTTCCGATAGTGAACCTAAAAAGAGGAGAATTACATCTGACAATAGTCAAAGTGAAGAAGAAAACGCACCCAAAAAAAGAGAAGGATTGCTTCGGACAGTGGGAGTGAATCTGATAAAAATGATTGCGAACTATTTAACAAAAACTGTTAATAGAACTAAGCTTGAACATTGTGAAAAATCAATGGGACTAAAATGATTTTTTTAATTTTTTTTTTGCACATTTGTGATTTTCTTTTAGTATTCCCAAAAATGTAAACTGAAATGGGAGTGTTAAATGAGTTAGTTTACATTGTTGTACATAGATGGCAACACAAATGCTGACATAGATGGCAGCAGTGTTGTCCTTAATATAACCTCTTATCTATAATAAAATATTTAGTCCAGTCTCAGCCTTTACCCAGGTATGTTGATTTATTTCTTGTGACCTCCATGCATAAATTATTGGCTTAAGTCTTTACACATCAATGATCAACAAAGTTCAGTTAATGAAATTTTTAATATATTTTTTTATTATAAACACTAACTGATAAGCAGCAGTTTTCAAGTTATGTTCTTCGTAAAACCGACAAAGTAATAGTAAAATTTACTCTTTTTTTTAGTCTAATTTTGGCATAATAAACACACAAACTATTTGTTGTAAAAAGTATATAATGTAAGTTGTTTTCTCTCTATAACATGAGAAAATATATATAGCTAACATGAGACACTCTTCATAGCACTTAAACGAAAATTTGCTACAACTTATTTTAATTTTAGACTCATCACTAGCCTACATTAAGGCCCTCATAGGTATACAGTGGTTTCAAAATTTTTTATTTTAAACAAGCAGACAAATTTCCTGAATTTGATTTCAAGAAGAATCTTCTTTTTTAAAAGAATGATTAATGAATGAAATAAACAAAGAGTAATAAATAAAATAAAAGATGTCTAATGTAAAATTCCAGAACAGTATGCTGAACAAATTTTTTGAGTTCTTAGTTTTCTGTATTACTGCTGTCTGGAATAAAGATTTCTAAATAAAATAAGTTAGATCTAAATTGAAGTGTTAGACTATGTTAGTATTCTGGCTTGACCTACCCTGCTCTTAGATAAATTCAATTCTGATATAAGCAGATTATAGGTATCTCATGTTAGAAACATGTATTTTAAGCTGAAATATTTTATCTTCTTTATACACATAACTTATTTTTTGTTTAAAAATTTATATGTATACTAGAAAAATATGTATTCAATCTACATAAATTTCAGATACAAGTTAAATTATTATTGTGATGATATATTGACACTCAGTTTAAATGAATACAGAAATGTAAGTTGAAAAAAACCTTAAAAAACTAGAGAAATTTAAAACAAAAAAAAATATTGTAAAAAGCATAAATAAACAAGTTCATAAAAAAGAGACAGAATTATTATTACCAATGCATATTGCAATAAATAAGTTCTAAATAGAATATTGGTTAAACATATAATATTTTGAAAACACATGTTAGAAAAATTACCATAGTAACAAAACTTTGTATACATTTTAGCATTATATATATATATATANTATATATATATATATTGGTTAAGCAATGTTTTGTAGAATAGAGAAAACGCTAAATCTTTTTATAGCTAGTTTATAATTTAAAAATCTAGCCCATTGAGTATTGAATATACAGCTAGTCAATTTCAACAACAATTTTAAAATGGACTAAATATGTTAAATAAACATTTGCTGAAATAAAGCGTCTTTTTTTTTTTTTAAATTCTGAAACGCTGATTTTTTTATGCAGTTTAATATCTAATAAAGATTAAAACCTTAAAAATTAAAAGGACTTGAGGTAATATAATAAGTTACAATTTTCCATGAAGAGGGTCTTTTAGAACCGGCTTTTGATAAAAACATCACAATTTCTGTTGAAACATAAGATGCTTCTGAGTACTGTGTTGTTAAAGAAAATTTCTGAAACTTGTAATGTATTTATCTAGATAATCTGGATCTATCTAGCAGGCCTCTAATTTGGTTTTATTTTTTTAGAAGTAATGAACATATTTATTATAAAAAAAATTTAAATCAAGAAAACGTTCTGTAGCATAATAAAAAAAATCAGTTATTTTAATAGTTTTGTTATATTTTGCTTATCACAAAATATAACTAAATGAATGTCATTATAAATAAATGAAAGAAATGAAACAAAACATTGCATTCATTTAAAAAACGCTTCCTCAAAAAAATTCAAAAAATAAAGTGTATTCAAATCTGTTGTGAAAACTTTTAAAACTGAATTATCAGTTGGAACTTTATTACAAAAGTTACAAGATAAATTAAGAGCATGTTAACACAGGGATGGGCAAACTACGGCCCGCGGGCCAACTATGGCCCATTGGAAGGTTTTATCCAGCCCGCGGATAGAATTTTAACTTGGCCATCCGTAGCGAATACAATAAACAAGATACATTATACATCCATTATTTTGTCTACTTTGTTTAAAGCTATGTTTGTTCTTTCTTTTTTAACAAAGTACTGATGACGTTTTTACTTTCTCTATTGGTGGAATCGATGGAAATAGTTAGTACAGACAGCTTCAATTGGTAAAATGCTTAAAGCAGAAGTTATTTATAGAATAGCTGCAGATTAGCTCTAACTAGTGTTTGTCTTTCTCGAGGATCAGACATATGGAATCAAAAATGGGTGAATTGTGCTTCACATGTGGCAGACAGCGCATTTTAAGCTCCAACGAGCGGATTTTTCTACCGGTGCGAGTTCTAACATTATTTATTGAGTATGGAAAAATTGCACACTATTATTGTTTCTAAACATGCTGAAGTTTGAGTTTTGCAAATCATTACCAAAAGCTAGTTTCCAAAATTTAATATCTTATGCCCAGAAAATCAGTGCTATGTTTGCTTCATCTTATATATGTGAACAAGTGTTATTAACTATGAACATAGAAAGAATCATTTCAGAAGTAGACTAAACAGACGAGCATTTAACCTCTTTCCTTAAAATAAGCAGATCTCACTTCGAATCTCAATATAAGGAAGTTTTAAAAATGAAATCGCAATTTCATTCATCTCATTAAATATTTAAATTTAAACTTGTGTTATACACTTACCACCTTTCTCATGGTTAAACCAGATGTCCAGCTTTGACTAAAACCTGGTGTCTTACAATTATCTAAAAAAGAACGCTGCTGAAATTCTGCAACACTAGCTCTTCGTCTTCCAACCTGTTTAATAAAAGAGTTAGATTTTAAAAAAAATTATGAATAAAAAATGTAGTTAACATTTCAAAAGTACTTGAAAAGGAAGATAAAAAAAACTATTGATTTTTGTTTTTAATTTCTTAAGCCTAGAAACTATTTTCTGAGTAAGAAATTTTCGGTCCACCATAAAATACTAAGGTTTCAACCAAATTTAGCAAAAATTGCCATGAAGTAGAAAATAAACGACAGCAAGGAAAAAATATACATTTTTTTAAAGAAAATCGAACTTATTTAATAAAGCAGAAATGCTATTCGTTTTAATAAAATTTTATTAATTAAGTAAAATTAACTAATTAAAATAAATAAATTGTATTTTGAAAAACTTATCTTTACCATTTACTCTTCTTTTCCAAATTATTATGATTGCATCGTCAAAGCAATTAGCAAGAAATTAAAAATTCCTTGATAATGAATAAACCCTAAGAACAAAACATTTCATTTAAGTATATTTATTTTCAGACATTTCTAATCGAAATTGGAAAAGCCTTCAAGCAATGTGTCTGGAATCGTGATGTTTGATTTTGAAATCATATGAATAGCAATGGACATGTTTTATTTTAAAATAATTTGAATACAAATTACGATGTTTGATTTTAAATTCCCTCGAATACGGATTGTGAAATTGAACTTTAAAGAAGCATAAATACAAACCGCAATATTTTAATTTTAAAGACACATGAGTACGAACTAAGCTGATTGATTTTTAAAATGTGTGAATTTGAATCGTGATGTATAGTTTTAAATTGTGTGAATACAAATTGTAATGTGTAACTCTAAACATGTTTGATATAAAAACCATGTGAATATGTGTCACGATATTGGACTTTAAAAACGAATAAATACAAATCGCAATATTTAATCGTGTGAATATGAATCACAATGTTTTATTTTTAAATTACTGGAATTTGAATCTTGATGTGTTGTTTTCATATCAGAGGATTTCGAATCGCGATATTTAATTTCCATAAATTATGTGGACACTCCTGTCAATTTTAAAAGTATCTGCAAAATTTAAGAATTTCCATGGGTGTATCCGTGCATGAGGTGCGTATATATTATTTAACTCAAGTTGTCGAGGTGGATGGAGGCTTATTCAGCTTTGGTCGCTGTTCAAGAGCCATATGAATATTGTACATCTATCAAAATCGTTGGGGCCTAATCGAATGGGAGGTGTGTTAAGTATTTTTCCTTTAAATGTAATTATGAAAGTTCTATGTGACACAAACCTCAATGTGACACAAACCTCATATCTCACCTTCAATGCAATTATAAAAATTAAACAACAAAATGTCACCTTTGGAGAGAATGGAATGCATTAGTATTTTAGGAAGATTACACTACGCATATGTGTAGCACCAAATTGGAAAATTACAGGAGGGATACACCATGTTAAAATCAATGATAGCTACAATTATGCCATTTATATTCAAGGAGAATAGCCGATGCATATTAACATTTAACATTTTATAATATTTTTTGAGATATCAGTGTCTATTTTACACCATTTGATCAATTGGTTTCCATAACAACAATGAAGAAAACACATTGTTCCCTCAAGAAGATACAAAAAATTGATGATTGTTGAAGTTCAACTTTAGGTTCTGTCTCATAGGTTAGGTATTTCCATAAGCAGATATGAGAAGAAAATAAATTTCTAATTTTAAAGGATTTGTTTCCATAATATTAAATGACATTTCGAATGATAGAAATGCGTTAAATATTATTGAAAAAGAATTTAAATGTATTATATTAAAATGTAAGAACTAGTAATGACTTATGAGTCATTCATGAACTTGCCAGAAGATGCACAGGTATGGATTAAGAGAGCTTTTACAATGACTTTGCTTTGAAATTCCTAGATGGTGTGTATTTTGTACTGTAGATATCAATGCTACTTGATTTATTTATATATAACTGTTCTAAAATAAATTTCATATGCTTATAATTGTTAGTCGGGAACAAAATCTTTGGTGATGTTCTCATTCTAGTACAAAACTATTATACACTATTTTTTTTCTTAATTTTGATTCTGTTTTTACATCCGCTGAGTGGTAACTTGTGACATTTTTAACCAGAGGGTCATGAAATAAAATTCAATATCATAACTTTAAGCATTTATAGAGCAACAAAAAGAAAGAAAATATGTTATAATGGTTTAAAAGTCGTAATGGAATTTAAATGGTAACTGAGCGGTAACTTGTTACCTTGTAACTTGTGGCATTTTTAACCGGAGGGTCATGAAATAAAATTCAATATCATAACTTTAAGCATTTATAGAGCAACAAAAAGAAAGAAAATATGTTATAATGGTTTAAAAGTCGTAATGGAATTTAAACGCCTTACCTCATTTGAAAATTTTTTCTTGAAGTAGGCACCTTTTAATTTGCACAATAAACTATAAAAAAATTCATTTAAAACAGATGTATTCTCACTAAATATTACTTTTATTATGCTTCAACACTGTTCATCTTATTCCCTGCACTGAGGTAATGGAATACCATGTGTCCTTATGTACTTCAACTAACAGAAGTATCAAAATTCAAAGCAATTGCTTTTCACTTCATTAAAAATCGTTGTTATGTATGCTCTGTTTGTGTTTTGATAAGATCAAAAGAGTAAAATATTTTCTGGTTAGAAATTTTTACCTGTTTCTTTTCCAATACTTTAGTTGGGAATGGGGAAATTTCATGCATTTCCTTTATTTAGCTTTACATTTATAATATGCCCTGAAATTTTGAAGTTTATATGTAACTTCAAACGTTAGTGTTTTCATGTAGATCACACAACCTGATACTCTTTGAGGCCAGTCACATTTAGTTGTACTATTGGCCAGTATGTTTTTTGTAGAGAACTTCAATTGAAAACTCAGATCCAGGTAATGATTCTTCAAAACTAGAAACATCTGATGCTTGAGCAAATAAACAATTTTCAAATTACATGCTAGAGTGCTGATCAAAGTATAATATACTGATCTCACAAAATAAAATGCCGAAAACATAACAGCACTATCTTAAAAATCCAAATTTAAAAATATCAAGAAATGTCTCAATTCCAGACAATTTTTTGCAAGTAGTAAAAAAAAATCTATTTTAAACTAGAGGCAAGATGAGAAAGCGTCAAAATAATATATTAAGAGAGGCAATTTTAAAAACCACGTCAAAATCTGTAACATTAATTGCTGAAAAAGCATTTAACAAAAAAGCACATGGATTTATGATAAATTATTATGAATTGAGAAAAAGTGGTTACTTAAGTGCACGTCATAATACTAGTGTCCAATTAAAAACAACTGGATTTTTAAGAAAATCATTAGCAATTAATTTATTACATTTGGAATACATAAAAGGGATCACTGTCATTCTCTCTACACTCATTGATGGATTTTCTATAAGATTATCCTTATTCAACAACAGAAGAAAAAAACAATTCTAAAAAAAATTTTATGAAGGAGTATTTTCACTCCCAATAAATGTTTAGGAGTAAAACTCAAATTCGATGGGTGAAATGCATGCCTCAATACATATTGGCAAATTCTGCTAGGAGGAAATTTCTATTTTAATGGTGAGAAACTAGTCTAAACAGCAACCAATAATTTTTGACAAACATAACATTATGAGTCACGATGAGACAAATGTTTGAGCAACTGTACACAACTGTAAAAATGAAATTATGAATTTAATTTGATAAACTGTAAGAAATAGCCTCTGACTCATTATTTATTGAATATAACTAATAAATTTGTAACTTAATAAGAATGAAAAGCGTTGTTTTCTAAGCAGAACAAAACAAATTTTTATTTCTAATACCTTCCATTTTTTTTTTAAAATTGATTTTTCAAATTGTCACTTATTTTTGGGGCATCTGGAAGTAGTTCATTGTTAATTTTCGTAGCAGTTATTTTTACACACTATAAAACAAAGAAATACAAATGGAATGCAAACTTAATTCATATTAAGCTTATAGTTTTCAGTACAATTAATAATAATCAGAGCATAGATTGAGCATTATAATCAAATTCAAACTGTTAAATGGTTAGGTTACTGAAGTCAATTGAAAATTCAGATTTGATTACAATTTATTAATCACTCAATAAATGTTAAGGAAGCAGTTAAAGTTTTTTGAGGGAGAAGCTCAAGCATTAGATAAAAGAGGAAAGTGAAGCTATACAAATTCAAACTATAGCACAATTGTAGTTTATGATTAAATTACAAAAAATTTTATACATTAATATTTATTTTAATGTGTAAATTTATAATACATTACATTATAATTAAGGAATCAGTGCAGTTATTAGGGCTTTGCCAAGCAAAGACCCCCCAGTTAAATATTAATTTCTTTTACAAATTAATAATAAAAATGTTTAATGCTTAAAAAAACATTATTTTTTTTATCAAAACTGGTAACATATTTTAGTTTTGCTGAAATAACCTATATATGGGTGTCATTTCTTTTTTTTTTTTTCCTTTTTTTTTGATTTAATAAAATTGAAAAAATTTTTAATTGTAAATTATCTACATTAAATTTATAAATGTTGTGTAAAAATATATTAAACTTGTATATAAATACTTGTTCAAATATTTGAAAATACTACGTCATATTTTTTTTAAATAAGAGTTTTTCACAGTTTCAAAAAAAATTCTCCTAGATATTAACATGTATAAAATTTCAACAAGAAACGTCTAGATGTTTGATACAGCCCTTAAACTAATTCATTATGACTCTTTCAGATTAAAAATAAAATTTGCATTGAAAAGTAAAACAAACATGCTTTTAGTATGAAGGCATGCAAAATGAAGAATGTGAAAGAAGAAGCAGAAGTTACCTGAGAAGTAATTGGTACTGAGGTTAGTATCCTTGAGCTCAGAAACTATTTGCAATTTAATGATGCGACTATAAAATAAATATCAAGCAGATATATGAATGAGGCATACAAAAAAAAAAGTACATGTGAAGCACATAAAAACTATAGGAGATTAAATACAGTCAAACCTCACTAACTCAATTTGCATCTCTGCAATTTTTTTGATATCTCAAAAAGAAAAAACCTTAATAATAAATGAATTAATTAATAAATTCCTCGCAAATTTCCTATGCACTCAATGTTAAAAAAGCCTTGTTTTAGTGAAAAATTTTTTATAAAACAGAAATTTTCAAAAAATAAAAAAACTATTCTCTTTCATTAACTCAAAGAGGCAAATTATTAATAAATCAGTAGAATTTATTGAAAGTCAGTTAAATATGTAAGGGGATAAATTTACATTTTTGTCCAGTTAGACAAAATCATTAAATGCAAGAAATTGATATATTTAATTTGATTTCATTATTGCTACGGAAAATCATAAAAAGTAAACAAACTTAGAGGAAATTGCTTTCTAAAAATAACAAGATCAGAAAATATATCAAAATAGAGTAGCAGTTATGAAAAACTTAAACTACTGCCATGGCAATACAGCATCAACTAAAAATGTCAAAAACATCTTACTGCCTAGAATAAAATCATGGTGTTTTTTTTTCAAGAATTGCTTACATGAATAATTTGAAAATGTGGCTTATCCTTATAGTAACCAAAATTGTGACCAAAATAATAATATTATGTTCAATTTTTAATCTACATAGAAATGAAATACACTTAAGTCACTAATCTTTTGTGCATGGATGGTACAGCAGGTGTGCCAGAAAAACATGTTTAATGTAATATTAAAAAGTTTCAAAAACTATGGGAAAAAAATAATTTTTTACTAAAATAAAATTTTATTTTTTAATTTTTTTTTATTTCATTAATAAATGAAATTTTTAAAAAAGCAGTTATATGCATTTTATTGCTTTATAAAAATTATCTACAATAAAATAATTTCAGAACACAAATAATAAAAATGCAGGTGTTTGTTAATGTCCCAAAAAATAATTTAAATTGAAATATATTGTAAATAGAGTATAAAATATATTAAATAAACATTAACAATCTACGCAAAACTATTGCAAAAACTACCTCTTCTGAATAAGTACTGTTATAAAGAGTGCAGCAAATAGTTTATTCAAAAAAAAAGTTGCCAAATAAAATTGCTTACATCATAAAAATTAAAATAACTTACAGATTTTATAGAACCAACAGGTAAGCCAAACGTTTTAGAGTATTTCTTTTGATCTTCAGGGATAACATCAGAATTAACATCTTTTCTAAATATTCTAGTATCAGTTAACATTTTCCTAGTTTCTTCCAATTCTTTGTGTTCTTTGTCAAATAAACGTTTTAAATGATCCACGTGTAGAACTAATACTTCAAATGCTCTACTAACACGCTCTTCCTGAAATTAAAAAAAGAGCATTATGTATTAAGAAAATAATTTGTGTAAAAATTGTGATGTATTTTTACTGAAAAGGGTTGAGTTTCTCCATTCTCTCACATAAAGAAATAAACACTTTGCAAGAGGAAAAAAAACACTGATACTAACTTCAAAGATTAGCATAATAAAATATTAACAATATTAAATCATATGTCAGAGACTAAAGAATAATTAATCAATATTTATACCACTTAAAATACTGCTACAAATGATTTGCAAAGAAAATGAGAGGAATGCAAATGAGAAAAAGTAAATGAGTGTCATGTACTCAACCTACCTGGTATCATGCTGCAACATTACAATAAAACGATAAAGAAAATATATAACCTGATGGCAATTTGTCAAGTAACATCAATAGAATGGTTCATTTTGATGGGGTTGATCCAAAGAATATTACAAAGTGATAAATATCTCAAGACATTTTGCATAGTGATGGTTTTTTTATACACTTTCACAAAAACATCTTTCTTTACCCAACTGAATTCTTTAATTTGAAATAAAGGTAATAAAATATCTATAATCCATCATAACGTAATTAGTTTATCAATTAGAGGAGCCTAAAGAGTCAAACATCAATCATGATGGCAAAAGTATTTTCAAACATAAGTCCCGCAATAGACTGATCATAAAGACATGGTTCTCAGTAAAACACTGAAGTCCAGCATCACTGGCTGCGGTAAGTAAGCGGGTGGGGGACCACTTTGATCAGCCTGCATAGGGACCAAGGGTGCGCGATAACGGTCCTTGTTAAACTGTTATACCGTAAAGTGCTCGACTTCACGAGCTGGTCGTAGGGCTACCAAAGCAGGGGAGCCATCCCCTCTGCAGAGGATCTAAATTTTGATGGCATGCCTTCGGATAATCCTCAGGGATGTTTCCCTGACTGTCCCCAATAGCCCGTTGTGCAGTTCCAGTGTGAAAAAAGCGAAGTATCTTCAAACATAAAATTTTCATGCAGAAAAAAAATTTCTATTTTACTCTGGTTAGTCTAGGAAAACTATTTTTTCAAACATATTTATTTACTAATGTGTCTAAGATTTTATTAGAAATTAATCTTACCTGCTGAACAGCACCATAAGTTTCAGAGCGTCCTGAGACTCTAGAAGTAGCTTGTTGGGCTATATCCAAATGATTTTGGATTTTAGTAATAAGATCACGAACATCAGAACTGGTTGCTTTCAAGTTCAATGTCTAAAAATAAAAAGAACATTTTTTCCAATTAACACCATGGATGTTCTGCAAAAAATTTTATTAATTCTTGGCTATAAATACTTATACAATTAATAAAGAAATAAAAATTCTAATTTAAATAGACTTACATAGAAAACTGAGAAATTTAGTAGGATATTCTTACCATTAGGTGATCACGCATAGCTTGGAATTCATTTTCAACATTCTTTTCTGCCATGTCTCTTTGACGTTTATGAAGCTCTAATCTTTTGCTTAAAGTTGGACGATCTGTTTTGAATGCTAGTGACAATGCAATGAATTTACTCTGGAAAAACATTAAATCAAAACATTCTAAAATTCTAATAAATAAAAATAACAGTAAAAATATGCAATTTACATAATTTTTTTAAAAATACAAGCTTTTGATTCAAAAATGAAACATGATATAAATTTATGAAAATTTCTAAATGGATCAAAACCTGCAAACTAAGTACTGGAAAAAATAGTTCAGAACAGCTTCTAGAATATTATTAGTTTGAAAAAAACTACAAAGGTTATAAGCTAATGTGGTGAATGAGCCAGAATCTGTTTTTACAGAAAACAGTCAATTAATTGTCAGCAGTTGCCGATTGATGGTAGAAAAATTTAATTGGTGTTTTAATAAAATAAAATGTATCAAAAAATTGAATACAAAACTGAAAATTGGATAAAAGTATTTGAGCCTCCCAATAACCAGATAAGATAGTTAAAAAACTTTTTATTTTTTCTAAGATTTGATATGTGAAATTTAGAGTTTTGGTTCTTATTCTTCCCGATTGGTCCTGATCCGAGATTCTCCTTAAATTTAAAAAGAAAATACACTATTTCAATATTCATTAGCTTGATATTTTAATTTTGAAAAAGATAGTACTTGCTACCCTTCAGAGCCATTGCTCCTAAAATCCCATTTATTAGAAGCCTATTGCACTAGGCTCGTAACAAAATGGATCATTAAGAGCTTTATTAGATAAAACATATAATATAGCATTAAAACTATATAAATAATAAAAATAGAGTATGGGACTTTTTTTAAAATTTCATTCCTAAAAAGCAACAACTAATAATTCCTTCTGTTATTTTATTCTTATATCATTGTTTAGTTCTTATTAATGATAAAGCAGGTATAGGACTTTTAGAGGAGAGAAATTTTGCTTTTAAGACACAATCATAGGCAAATAAAAAAAATTCAAAATATCTCATTTTCTAAAGCTCAAATGTATCTCATTTTGATTTTTGTCAATGTCAATAGTTTTTTATGTAAGGCCCCGATAAATGTTCAGAACACTGCCAACATTAACATCTATAAGATTGAAAAGAAAAAGATGCTTTGAATTTCGGATACTAAAAATAAATTTTCATAAGAAACAAAATTTTTATCACTCTAAAAAAAGAAAATGTTTTTTTTTTTTCAAAAAAAAATAAATAAATATGTGAGATGTACTTTTCTGGCCTGCTCCAAGGGGCATAGTGTGGCTCACCTTAAAATCAATTTGTACTTGAAGCAATCAAAGAGGCAAACTCACAAAATAAAAAAATTCAAGTGGTTTACAAACAAGGGTAAAGAAAAATGGAAGAAAATAAATGATTTTAAGATTTAAAAAAAGAAAAAAATTTCTAGGATCAACAAAATCAGAAAAGAATGTATGTCCAAATCATTGTCAAGTTATTTCAATATCCAAACGATCTCTCAAGTCTGGTTGTAGTCCTAAGACATATTTTCGTTGTCCTCTCTGATTTGTTTGAATTTTAAAGTTGCAAATTCTTTTGACAGCATGGTCCTCTTGAGTCCTAAAACCACAGAGCCCAGGGCAAATACTTAACCCTTACATAGCTCTGCTAACACCCTTTGTAAAACATTTAGCTAACAAAATTATATTACCCTCATGTCCCATCATAATCCACAAAAAAGCAGTTAACAGGTTTTGCATTTAGGCTACTCAAATAATGGTTGAAGATTATTCCTTAATGTTAGAATGTCCAGAAGATTATTCCTTAACCCTTTCGCGATGGGTAGCGCAAACGCGTGCTTATCACTGAGGCCGGCAGTCTCTCTCGCGAGTGTCTGTCCAGGGCCGGAGGGTTTTTAGCTGTTAAGTCTAAATACATCAAATTACCGAAATATCAATATGTTGTTTAATTATATTCCGCAGAGTATTTAAATGGCACATGCTTTATATATATTTCTATAGATACTTTATTTACTTATTTATTTCATGCTTAAATATATATTTTGCACATTTTATTTTCATTTTGTACTCACCATTTAATAACTTTTAACATTATATATCTGAAAACTAAATATATGACTTAAAATTCTTTTTTCGTATGAAAAATTTTAAAACACTAACATTGCACTGAAAACTGGATCGCAAATCAAAATACCCAACACTGTAGATAAAAAATAAAACCCTCCCCTGCTTACTGTAAACAAATACCACGTGCAAATTTAAAGAGTCATCATAAAACACTCCTTTCTCCTCCATTCCTTCCCCCTAAAAACCATCTGTATGTGAGTCATACTACTCTCATTTTGAGTAGAAGGTCAAATCTACATGAATCTGAAACTATATGGACATACAATGCCATCTTTTGGCAGAAATTTTATTTTTTAAAACGTTCCAGGACACTGGCACAAATGAGTGCCGGCCAGGGGTGAACGAGAAAACGCTCTGACATGCCAGCGTGTCGGCCGGGAAGTGAGTGTGTTTCTTGCTGGCAAGTATAGGTGACAGTCGGTGTGAAAGGGTTAATATTAGAATGTCCAGAAGATGATTTCTTAATGTTAGAATGTCAAGAAGATTATTCCATAAATATGAGTGGTTGCACATAAATGTGTAAAATAATTTGTAATGTAACATACGCTTGCAAAATATAACGCAATCTCTCAATTCCACCAATGGTGGCACCATGCCTTCAATCCTCCAACCTCTAATTTTTGCACTACTTGTGCAAATCTGTACAAACATTTGTCTGCCAAATAGAGTTCCATTTCCTATTTTGCTGAGAGAAAAAGCAACTAGCTCTAAGCTGAATTAAATTCACACTCAATAGCTAGGCTGTAAACGTAGCTCCAAAAAAAGTTTTCTAGAATTTAATGGCACATGGCCTCCTGGTTCTCTGAATACTCCGTTTATCTTATAGTAAAAAACTCATGATATTACAATCAAAATACTGCAAAATCATGTAAACTACAGAGTATAATTTAGTTTAAACAGAAAATATGGTGACCAGAAAATTAATTTTTTATTTGTATTAAAAAAAATTGTATCAACTACAAAATATCCATAATGAAGAATACAGTAGCAGTAGCTGAGAATAAAAACACATTATTTTTTTAACATTTGATTGTTTTTCATCTTATGAATGAATTATGAACAATTACAATTAAATAACACACTGTGCTAGAATAAAAGGCATTCAGGATTTCCCTAGTTCCTAAAAATATTCTTCCTAGTGGTAGCAGAGGCTATGCATACATATTCTAATACATTAGGATAAAAAGAATTTTGTCCATCACAACAGATAAATTATTCTAACAGATATATAAAATATCAGATTGACAATAGTTCATGGTACTAAGTACGATAAAAGTTTTATAAAAATTATATTTTTTTTTAAAAAAACAACTTCAGTCCACTACCACTAGAAAAAATAATTTACATAAATCTCAAATGTTGAAAGGTATGAAAAAATGCATATACTTTGGAAGACCTAAAGAAAGTTAAAAAAAATAATTAATAAATAAAGGATATTAACTGGAAAACAACTTGATGAGTCAATAAATATTTACAATTGCATAAATTTAAATTACTATGTATTTTTTTAAATGAAAATTTAAAATTGTGAAGAGATTTCTATAAACATTTAGTTTAAAAATAACAATCTAAAAAACGTAATGTATTGACATACCTCAAGCTCCTGTTCATCAAATGCTTCAACCCTAAGAACAGTATGAAATGAAAATAAAAAAAATTTAAATATGAACACATACTAGAATATAAAAAACAAGTCATAATGTACTACTCTACCAACAGACTTCTTTAGGGTCTATCTAATAGAGGTAATCTAAAATAAGCAAAGTTTATCAAACGGAAATATATTCTGTATTGAAAAATAAAAAGATAAGCTGTTGAATTAAAGGAAAAGAAATAAACTAATTATTAGGTTGTCAAGGATGAAATTTGTAGGTTGGGTATGTCAACTTTATCATTTATAATTTGACTTTGGCTTAATATTTTAAAATTTTTCTTTCCTTTGCTGGAAAGTTACACACTTTACCTACTTAACAAAATCAACATCAACTTTACACAATATTAAAAAATTTTTTTAAAAATTAATTTCATTGAAAAGGTAAAAAAATCAGCATTACAATGAAGAATGAGTTTGTATGTGGAACACAATCACAGATAACACGAAACATTAATAATTTATTAATTTTAATTAGCTAAAGGTGAATATCTAGCATTAATATCCTTTAGTGTTGGTTGATGAATCATTAAAACACACTCCAAAGAGTAATCTTGACCAAAAAAAGCCCCTGGTGTGTTAGTGATCTATTACAATTTTATGAAACCTGCCTCATTGGTCACAGTAGAAATATTCTGCAATTAACTAGACAAAATGATGCAAAAAATAGCCTTGCTTGGTCAACAGTCCGGCTCCTGTCTAATTCCATGGCTTTGCCGAACCACAAATTGTACAAATAACCTAGGAGTGCCTTTATCATGATTTGTACTCCTAGACCTAGGCTCCTCTAACTATCACTTTGTTTTAAATATCGACATCTTTTTAATAAAAAACCATTTAATTCCAAAAATGCTGTAAAACTGACAAGAATTCCCTAAGTTCTTCTCAGCCAGGTTTTTATTCCACTTGTCTGAACAACAGAACAACCTGCCTCTTATATGGCAAAAGTGTAGAGAAAATATAGGTGCACACTTTGATGAAGGAAATAGTTTCTCATATCGGTAAGCCATAACCTGATTTTCAGTTTTTTCTCTCCAAATATTATTCTTCATGACATAATAATATTTGGAGGTGCAAAATTGCAGATTTTAAATTTTCTGAACAAGTAACAAAATAAATGTTTTAACATTCATAAAAATATAAATCTCAACAAAATATTATCAAACAATATATTTTCCATGTCAAAATAAAGTTCGCAATCCAAATCACAATTTTACAGATTGTTTAACTATTAATGAGAGGGAACAAAATTCAATGCCTTTCTTTGAATAATCAGTGAGTAATTCTTTTTAATACTATAATTGGTTTTAATGAGAAAAATATAATATAGTTTTCCTTAGCAGTATTTATTTAATTTAATGAATATAAATCATAAAAACTATAACCATTTAATTGAGTCATATTAGATGTTAAGAAATATTATTTCGCTCATTTTACTATACATAGTAAAAGTTTACTATGCATAGTAAAAATCTAACAATACAGACCTCAACTTACTAAAAAAGTTCAAACAACTAGAGTTTTTAGAAAAATTTAAGACAAAATAAAATTGCAGGCAACATTCAAAAATTCCTATTTCTCATTTATTGTAAGAGGTTGATTGCACACAATGCATAAGCAAATGACATACAAGTATCAACTCCAAAATACAAGACAAATATTGTTTTAATCCGTTTTAGTTATATTTCTACAAATTATTTATCTTTTAGTTTCAGATTTTAAAAATTATTTTACAGTTCAGAAAATGTTCCATAAAGCAAATTAATCACCTTTTATCAAAAATAATTTTTGTCCATTGAATTTTCAATTTCTTCACTTTTCTAATTTAATTTGTTTTATCTCCACCTGTGATTCAGTTCCCATCATATTAAATTATATTTGGCATAATTTAACTTCTTAAAAAGTAAAATTTTAGGAATTGATTTTCGATTTGTATGCCTCTACAAAGAGAAGGAAAAAAAAAGAATTTGATTTTTTTGGTCGCAATTTTTTTACAAGGTTAGAAATCCACATCAACTAAATTTCTAGATAATTTTATATAGCATATGAATATCTTATTATTCTATCCTTAAGGTATTTGTTTGATAACCAAAATGTATAGAAATACGTAATAAAAATATCCTAAAATCGGTAAAAAGTGCTAAAATCTAAAATTTAGCAATTCTCAAGAAATAATTTAAAAAGTAAGTAATTAAATTTTATTAAATAAAATTTTATTTTTTTTACTCTGATACCCTAACTTTCTTCTATTATATATTTTTCTGAATGAAAATAATATTTACAACTAGCTATTGTTTTGAGGTTTCAAAAGGGTTTATATTTATTATTATTTTTACAGATGACTATTAATCAGTTTTTTTATTCATCCTTTTAAATTTTTTGTGTGTTTTTATTAGGTTATAAGAAAAACCAAGAATTTGAGCACAGTACTTTCCACAGCTCTAACATTTTTGATAGTCTAATTTCTGTTAGTATAAATTTCAAATTGTCTAAATTGGAAAAAATAATGTCAAAGAAAAAGGTAAAATTTTCCCTTAATGCTTAAAACAACTTCATTCTATGTTGTTTGATATTAAAATTGAACTATTTTGTGATGTTGAGATCAATGCTAATGTTATTATTGAAAATACAGATCACTCGTGAAACAAGAAAATATTTTACATTTATCTATGAACTAAAAACAAACTTGAAAACATTAAGTTCTTGATTAAATTTCAAAACAGCCATAATTTAAAAAATAAACAAAAGTAATTTAGTTATTAATAAGTTGAGTCGAAAGATACTTACGGCAATGGACTATCTTTATGAACTCCTAGCTTAGCAAGAAAAGTATTTGGCAAACTGGGAAATGCAATATCAGGTACAGGAAGAGAATTAATATCTGAATATGGTGGAATATCAAGGGCTTCACATTCAAAGCTGCCTTTTGTTGATTCAGTCTCAGAGTTTTCCATCAGCTCAGGCATTAAGGTTTTAGATTTGTTTGAATCCTGCTTCTTATTGCTAGACTTCATAAACAAAATTTCCTTTTTATTATCACTGCATAACGCAAAATAAGTAAATAAACATAATATTTAGACTTAAAGCAGGATTATATAGAATTCAATTAGTAATTGGAATTTTCAAACGTTTACCTCTACTTATCTATACTAGCAAACTAAAATGTCTAGTAATTTACAGAAGAAGCAATGGCCCTGGGCATGCAGTCTAAAAGAACTAAGAACACCAAAACTTTGAATATATTACTCCTATGCTTTTCAATATGAAATTAAATTTTTTAGAAGTTAAATATTTGGCTTAAGTAAAGTATTTTATAAAGAAGAAAATATGATTTTCATATAAATTTAATAATGAAGTTTATGTAATTACAGTTTCAAATATTCATAAAATTTTGTAACTTCCTGAAACTTTATTATCTATCCATGGTGGTGCCATGTAATCCAAGAATTCGATGATGGTTTGTTTAGAGCAGGAGAAATAACATCAAATTTCAAAACCCCTTCCACTAGTAGAATCTATGTCATATGTGAGTGAATCTATGTCATGCTATATGAGCCAATGAGCATCAGCAGGAAAATGGACAAGCAAACACATAATCATGCTTAAAGGTAATCACACTGCATGAAAAAAAAATCACATACGCAAGTTTGGAGATATGAACGAGAATCTGATCAGCGAGTTTTTGTGAGAAAATATCTTTCAGCAATAAGGTTTTCAGTTGCATCTTTGAATATATGTGAACAAATTTTTTCCTCATCCTGTGTGAATGGCACCTAACACACACAAGTCGATAGGAAATTTGTGATGTCTGTTGCCGAAAAATAATTTTGACAGATTGTCCCCAAAGACAATTTACACGTTTCTAAACATGTAATCTGCAGGTTATAAGTAGGAAATTATGGATATTTTCTGGCAATAATAAATTTTTTTACCATGAAAGAATTTCCAAATATATTTACATCAATATAAGTTTAAAAGATTGATTATATTTTTTATAAATAAAAATCTTTGAAAAGTTTTCTTAAAATTAAATTGGCTTTATTTCCTACTTTTTTGCTTTATACAGTGATTACACTAATCTTTTCAGGAACTTATTAAAGAGTAAGTTCAGGATATTCACATTCCTTTGCAGGCCACAGAGTATGTGGAGTTACTAGGTACTTACAGATTCAAAACTAAATCTGAAAGTACATATAAATCCATCATTGTACACTTTAAAGCCTTATTTTTTAATTTTAAATCGATTCATTCATAGCTATACAAACGTCCACAAATATATACTTTTAAATGCATAGAACAACTTGCAAGCAGATTAAATTTAAAAAAATAGCAATATAAGCTTTAACATTTTTTCTTCTTTTTTCCATCAAAAGTAACATTTCTGGAAATGTCTAAATCCATTTATTATTCAATTTTGAGCTATGTACTGCTTTTTTATTGAATAACATTAAAACATGTTTTTTTTTCTTGTTGCAAGAAAACCTACAGCTTACTTTACTGTTTGGAAAAAGGCAGAACCAACCCTTAAAGGTTCAAATTTCGCAGCTTATATTTGTCTTAAATTTTTTCATTTTAAGAACTAGTCTGCTCATAATTCCATCACTGTGTAAATGGCATATTTTATCTAAATTTATAACTATATTTTCATCAAAAACCATTAACATTTTCTGAATAAAACAAACGATATCTGAATTTTATTTCAAAACTGCATTTTAAAATACAAAAGGAATACATTATTTCAAGAAGTGGTACTTTTTAAGAAAAATATTTCAATTTTCATTCAATAATTTTTGTTGTTGTACAAAACCAGATATTAGGTACTTTTGGGGTAACAAATTATTCTATTACAATAGATTCGAAAAAAAGGAAGACTAATTTATCATATTTGAAGAAACTATAATTTTTCTTTGAGCATTAAATAAGATAAGGTATAGCATTAAAAGAAAATATGGGTGATTCTCACGAAATATGACAATTTACATTCTCTTGCTCCAAGATCTAATACTATACTGCTAAAAGAACTTTTTTTAAAGAAATTTTAATAAATAGCATTGCTGTTAGCATTTTAAAATGACCTTGTACTAGCGTTGACTATTTTGTATAGTTAAAAAATTTTATTGAGTTTCAAAATGTCATTTTCCTGGTATGTCACAAACAATATTTCCAATAATAACTAGCTTCAAAACTTCCCATAAATTTTTCAATATCTATTTTTTTTATCTCACCTATTGTAAGCATTTCTGGAATATATGCAGAGGGTATTATTTACCAAAACTTTGTTGAAAATAATTTTTTCTGTCAATAATTCGTTCGTCACAAGTAAAGCTGTCATTTTCCTGTCTACTTTTATTGAGTGATTTATAACCAAAATAGATAGCGCCAGCAATCAATATCTTATGTTAATAGATTGATTAGAATACCATCCTATCTGAACATGCCTTATTGCATGAATAAAGTACCAACTTTCTGGTTCAAAACCTATTTCAAAAAATTTTTCAAGGTGAGTAGGTTTTTATGTTGTCATTTTCCTGTCTTCTTGAAATCATTAATAACATAAACTACATAGATTTACCTGAGTTATTTCAAGAAATCCTGTTTTTTCTGCGAAATGTAAACATCTTAGGCTGAAATGTTAAGTTAGAGTAAAGTTAAATGCTATATAATGGCAAATTGTCATTATCCTGGCAATTATATGGCTTATGAATCCCAGGACATTGAAACAGTAACCGGAAATTTTTTTAAACAGTTGAATGTAAAGAGAGAAAGCAAATATTAACCTAATACCAAGCTTATGTAAGATTGTAATATGCTTGAATGTAATCAAGGATGAATGATTATTATATACAATTTTATTTTGTACATATCAGCAACAAAAATATTTTTGATTCTTTCTACAGGGGATAAAAGAATTAATTTAAGCAATTCATGGTCCATCTAACGCAAAGGCTAAGTTACGCTAACGTTAAGTTACTTATTATTAGCTTAAAATGACTGTTTTTTTAACTTCTGAGCTAATATGTCATTTTCCTAGCATTCAAAATTTGGTGAATTTTTATCTTATTATTTTTTCTAGAGCAAATGTCAATAAATTACACTGCTGACTGTAAGATACTAATAAATGTAACTAAATAAATATGCAAAAAAAATTTAGGTTATTTTAAAGACAAAATTTGAAGAAATTTTTGGTTCCGAATTGTCATGTTTCCAAAGAATCATCCATATAACATTCAACAGTACAGCAAGATATTTAAGCAAAGTGATGAAGTAATACCAACATTTTTAAGATGTAATCTGTTGTGTTGATAATCATCCGATTTATGGGTACTTTGTGCTTCACGTTTCATAGTTGCTTCTGGTTCCTGAAAAAGAAATTTTATTTTATTTTATTTTATTTTATAACCGTCAGTGAACAGCTGACCCAATTTTCAGGTTTACGACTACTAATGCTCAACCTCGTAGCCTTGTAATTTTGAACCCAATCCAGAAGGCAAGGGATCTCTTGGATAAAGTATTGGGAGAAATTTGTCTTCATGGACGACTTTTTGATGGAACTAACCCTCATTTGCGTTGCATGGAGGGGAAAGCAATGAGAACCTCCCACAGTATGCCTGACGGCAAGGGGACTCTAACCCATGATCCGTCTACCACTGTGGATATTTCATGTCAGCACTGTGGTCGGTGCAAGCCTGATGCGGAATTCGTATTGACCTCATTTTTAGTTAAATCATTAAAAAATATTTCAACCATTTTTCAGGCTACATAACTCAAAACTTATATAAAATACAAGCATTTTAAATCTGGATTTGGATTCCTTAAACAGATGAGTTTACTGGACTCGTGATCTTAGCTAGTGCAGTTAAAAAAATGATAAACTTACAGATGGAGAAGGAAGAAGAGAATGAATATCTTCTTGTTCACTGAAATCAAATGCTGGGTATCGAGGCAACTGAGAGTTTGGAGAGCCTAACAAACCAAAAATACATAATTAGACAAAATATTAGTAAAAAGATAAATATACATTAGAGGCATAAGAATGAATTCCAGTACTATGTAGTTTATGACAGTTAGTGACGTGCAGAGAGTGGGTACAAAGGGGCTATGTCCCAAGACATTTAGTTAAAGATGGCATTCAATTGATGACTAAGAACACATTTAAAATATAACTATTATAATTGAGTCTCTCTTCAACAGAACTCGACTAAACAACAGTCTCTATATACACATTGTAGTCACTGCACATTCAAAGTAGAAAAATCTTAGTTTGAGGACTATTGTGTTTTTTGCTTAGGGACAAAATATTTTAAAGGGTAGAATTTTTTTTCAATTTTCAATTTCTTATATCTATAAAGTGATTTTCTAAGAGAAAAAAAAACAAGTTTTTCATGGGGTAGGGGAAGATGTTTTGTTAGACGAATTTTTTCAAATGTAATGAAGATAGTTAAACAATTGATTAAGAGATGTAGATGAAATTTATGAAGACATTATAGTATATGAAAAGGATGAAAAAAACAACAATGAAAATGAAATAAATGAGGCACCACCGCCATCTTATATAGAATAACTAATACTATTGATGTTTCAAGAAGATATATTATCTCATTCAATATGGAAAATAGCTTCTTTAATGTACAAAAAAAATGAAAAAATCAGTTGTTAAAATGAGACTGCAATTTACGCAATCATTATTTGATTTTTAAAAAAAATTTACGTACTTTTTATATTATATTACCTTGTTTTTGTAATTCTATATAATTCTTGTATTAACGTAATTTGTAAAATAAAAAATAAAATTAATTTTTTTAAGCACGCTAATTTATTACAAAATAAATTGTAAGTCTGAAGTCTGCAAAATTATGAATAGAAAAGTTTTAAGTCTTCAAATATTGATTAAGGATGCTTACAACACAATGATGTTCTTATCAGAGTCCCTTCAAAATTGTAAAATATTATTAACAGGCAGCAGCATTTTTAATATGAAATTGAAATTTTTAATATTAATATTTAGCTCAAGAAAAATATTTTATGAAGTATAAAATTCTAATTTTGAAAAAATTTAATAACAAATTGTCTTGAAAATTCATAATATTTCTTAAGTTCCATGTAGACTGCTGAAATAACAATGTGAACTCCATAATTTTTTTTAATTGCAGTTTAAAATAAAATTAATAAACAATTATTCATGTTTACCCTTCACAAATATTCAATAAAACATGACATTACAAAGATAAAGTATTTTACTCAAGCCATTTGCTTTCCCAACAATATTATGTTGACTTCTAAAAATGATGTTTAGTAAAATATATTACTAACAATTAAATAATTCCGAGATCTGCACTGCATTAAAAAGTAACTGAAAATATTAGTATTTAAATTGTCATACTTTAACTATATTTTTAGTCTGTTTACTGAAAAGACATGAGACAATTTATTTGAATCTAGGGAAAAGTCCCCCAGACTCAAGGGGGAGATACTCCTAGTTAATCATTCTTTACCTGTTCCAGAACTTCTACGAAAACTTCGTTGAGAGCATTTGAAATTTTTGATGCTTTTATCATCAATAAGTTTTGCATCACTATCAGATTTAGCTCTTTCAAGAACATTTGGCCTAGGTGGCTAAAACAAAATAATCTTTTTTTTAATATAAGAAAAAGTAAAAAGATAAATAAGTTTAAATTAGAACTTTTCTTACTATTTTCTCTTCTCTTCCTGTAGGTGACTTTGTTTCAGATGAAACAGTTTCTAATCTATAAATTAAAATATTAAGATTAAAAAATAAGCTAATATCAGAAGATTGGGCCAAAAAAGTTGAAGTATAGACTGTAGAGGTAGTCAAAGTGTAGGGTGTTAAAGATAGTGTGGTAAAGTTATCGACCAATACTTTAATCTTTTATGCAGAATTTTCATTAAACAAATTTTTCATACTTCCTACATTATTTTGTAATAATTTAGGTCAAAATAAGTGAAAAATATTATATTTAGCCTTCTAATAGTTTATGGTTATGAAATACAGCATGAAACACTGGTAAATTTTTCTACATTGAAGATAAAATCTTCTAAACATAGCTGACTTCTAAACTAAAATGTTTCAAATCTTATTTGCAGTTATTTAGATCCAAGAGAAACAGTTATTCATCATTGAAATGGTAATTCTTAAGTGCCACTGCTAGTAACTCAACAAAATCTATAATTTGTTATAGTTTTATGAACTCTAATCATTTTTGGTCAAATTTTTACAATTTTTGGTCCATCAAAGCAGCAAATTTGCATACTTCTTAAAAATGCTTTTTGACAATTTTGTCACACTACTGTTAAAAGATTTCAGATACTTTGACTTTTTTGGCTCACTCTATATCAGTAATTAAAATCATTGGAAAAATGATGCAGCATTTGTAAATATCCATTTCAAAAGTTAAATCAAGAAAAAAGAATTTAATTCATTTTTATAAATATTTTAGGAGATATTAAAAATTGGTTAATTGTTTTTATTGATCTTAAAAATAATTTATGTGAGCAAAAAAAGTATTTTAAAAGAATTTTGTGATTGATAATCTATGGTTTTTATCTGTAACAAAACAAACAACAGTAGATAATAAGTTCAAAAAAATTAAGTTTCTCTGATGGTATACACTAAATGTGAAAATGTAATTCAATGAGAATTATAAAATTTCAGTTATCTTGAAATTTGTAAATCAAACTTGCAAATAAAAACTTGATTAAAATTTTAGTCATCCTAAAATGCAAATTTCAAAGTTGCAAGTGGGAATTAGATTAAGTTTTAAATTTGCAAATAGATTTTCAATTATATTGTTGAAATAGATTAAAACTAAACTCCAAAACTTCTAGTGAGAATTAGTTTAAAAAAATTTAAAAAAAGTTAGAATCCTAATGGTTTTTAAAACTTTATAATTATTAACTTTGTGGCCAGCAAATTATTAAAATAATTTAGCCAATTTGTGCCTAGTAATTTCTAAAAAAGTTGGCTCTTTTTTTTTTTAAAAAAAAAGGAAAAAATGTTTCATTCTTAAAATTTATATTGCAAATCCTAAGTAACTCTATCTACTATAATATATATTTCATATAAATATTTATACGTATTTGGATCTGAAGTCACATTTCAGTTCTTGTTCAAAACTAAAGTAATATTCACATGGTATAAACAAGTATCCACTATCACTACATTTTCTTTTTGCTAAGGCAGATCTTATGTTATTGCAATATTTGTATTTGGGCATTAATAAGTGAAAAGTAATTAGGTAACTAAAACTAATTAGGTAGATGAAGCGAAAGCTAATTAGGTAACTAAAATCAGTTTGGCCGGATATGAGATACTGGATATCTATTAGAATGTCAGAGCAGCCAGATGTAACTAATTTTTCATATTAATCGGCCATTGTTAATATTTCCTAATTGATTTTAATTTTTAATTCTCCAATTAATATTAATTTTCATTTATAATTTTAACTTCAGCATTAAATATTTTTTGAATTTTTACTTATCTCATGTCAGCATTTCAGTTCAAAGATTGTGAATTCATGTGTGTGTGTATATATATATATGTATATATATATATATGTGTATATATATATATATCTCATNATATATATATATATATATATATAGATAGATAATAGATAGATAGATAGATAGATAGCTGGCAGCAACGAATTGAAACATCAGCATGCGAGCTGTCATAAGCATGAAAGTGTAAACACATATGTTTATAAATTTCTGAATGAAGACTTTTGTCGCGTAGACAACGAAAAGCTGAAACTAACTGAGCTATGGTTTGGAAAGATTTGAAAGATTAAAAACGAATAGTTCATACCAACAAACAAAGTCTATATTATCTTTTAATTATGCTTATGCAGGTTTAATAATTATAATTTCATTCATTGTTATTTATTGTAAAATGAGTATCCGTCATGCTGTTAATCTTTGAAGTATAATAAATTTAAAAAAAAGTGTGCTCAAAGAGCAGAAGAAAGCATTGATGACAGTTATGAAAGACATAACATTGAAAGAATGCGTAGGAGACATGCAGTCATACCTGTTGTTTTTTAAAAACATAATTATTGCTTTGTTTCTGCAAGTTTTATGATTATTATGAGTTTTATTTCAAATTAAAATATTCTCATTTCAATAAAATTTTAATTTTTAAAGATGAATTAGTTTTAAAGATTTTAATAATTGATTTAAATTCTTAAAATTTTACGGTAAGACACATTTTAAATGGGCTTAATTTAGTAGGGAGCGAAGCGAGCAGTGGCGTGCAGACGCGCAAGGATGCCTCAGTCAAACTCCTTGATTAGATCCCCTTAGAAAGAGGATTGAAACCAAAAAATTTTTTAAAAAAATAAAAAATTGGAACAAAAAATCTAAATCCATATTTTGAATTCATTTTTACATAGAAATTTAAAGGAAATAATTCTTAAGTATAAAAGTTATTTGAAACAAATGTTCTAAGTTTTTTATTATATATTTTAATCTCAATGACCATAAACCTCATTGAAATCCGTATTTCATTTTTCAGTAAAACTTTCACCGTTCTCCCCTTTCTACACACCACTAGTTGCATTCTGAACAGCAACAACACACCCAGCCATTTATACATAGCTATTTTTAAACGAACTAGACATCGTAAGAATGTCACAGTAATTCTGATCAGATTATTAACACATATCCAACGGCTTGCCAAAAATTTCACTAACACCAGAAGATTTCAGAAACACCAGATTTTTTCATAATGCCATTCAAGTCTCAAAAATTCTGAAATAATGAGTAGCGTAGATAAAACCAGTTGCTTGAAGCATTTATAAATCAGTGAACTATCTCTAAGTTAGTAATTTACTTGGCAACTTCAGAAATATAATGTTTTACTATTAATATGTAATTTGAATTAATATATTACAAATTAACATTTCCAAGTGACGAAATTTTATGGAACTCTCACGTATTAGTGGATGATTCCCCCCCACAAATTTATTAGTTTCATTACTAAATACGTTCAGACTTTTTAAAAACTCAAATCATTAACATGTTTAACTTCCACCTAAAAATCAAATCGCTTGCTATATATTAAAAAAAAAAAAAAAACACTTTTGGTGAAAATTAGGAATTTTTATTTTAAATTGTTCGTGTTCAATGTTACAAATTTAGTGAGAAAAAAAAGTAGTAACCCTTTTTACAGTGAAGCATAGATAATAAAGAGCAAAAAGAACAGATAAAAAAAATTAGGACTAAGAATTCATTTCAGTTGGGAAAAAAAAGCTTAGTTAAAAAATTTAGATGAAATCATTTCGTTAGCATTATTTTAAGACTAATTTAACATAATTTCAAATTTTTTTTCTAGTTCATTGTTAAACATTCGCGTATTTACGGAGACGCGCAGAACCTCGCAAAGCACGAAAAGGGTTGCACATATTACATCATTCATGACATAGAGTTCTAATCTCCCTGACCCTAATTGGCTATTAACAGGGTCCCTTACCTTTATTTAAAAATGAAATAATTATGAATATTTATAAACACAATTCTTGAAAACAGTAAAAAAAAAAAAAACTTTAAAAAAATATTAAATACAAAAAATCTACATATGTTAATATGATTGTGTAAAACTAAATATTAAGTTAAATAAGCGAAAAGGGACGTCGCTTGTAGTGCGAATGTTGAACAGTAAAGTATACAAACCTTTACATAATTTTAAATAATGTAATTTTATGGGACAAAATACAAATTTTGAACGAATTCGGTAGAATAGTTCTTGTGAAATCGAATTTTAAAGCAGGCGATTTCTTAGGAATTGTTCAACCGATTTCGTTAGGAAAAATGTTACCATATATAATTACACTCATTCTTTAAAATAATGTAAAAATTTGTATCACTTACAATTCCATTTTTTTTTTGCTATTATTTAATAAAATAAAAAACAGTAAATAATCATAAAAAACTATTATCTGAAAGGGATTGTCTTTCAATAAACGAATTTTTTAATAGCGTGCAAAAATTTTTCAATTCGCTTAAAAAATTTGAGATATAATGAAATTCCCAAAAAGTAGAATTAACGTTAAGGTTCTCAAACTATTGAGATCATATTTCCGAAATTGCGGTTACACCCTAAATTATAAACGTCAGAAAAAGGTATGTTTATAAGTGTTTTTTTTGTGTCTGATTTCGCAACTTAAAATATCGTCAGCACAAATTAATTAGCACACTTAAAATCCCCAAATCACCCCCTCGAACCATTAGGAACGTGAAGATCCGATCACTAGATCAAAAGTTTCACTTTTTTCTTTTTTTGTGCACATTTTATTGTCACTTAAGTCAATAACCCTTTGCAACCTTCATTAAAAATTATTACAGCAAAATAAGTTGCAATTTCAACTTTTTATATTGAAAGTATCAATATTTTTTTTCTTACAAAATTTAAACAAATTATTTTAATAAAATAGTTAAAATTATAGAATATTTTACTAAAACGTTTTAATAGAAGTGAGCAAATTCTTTAATCAACTGAGCGAATAATTTCACAGGATTACACATGTCACAGCGTGTTTAGAAACGCGCTTGACGTATAATGTTGAAAACTTCTACATTTTTACGGAAATCAATTCATTATTTTAATACAATAATCTTAAAAGGATCAATCGAATTTGTTTTTCATTTTTGAAAATTTTACTGTGTTGTTCCCCTTTGAAAAACTTATACCTAGTGAAAAGAAATAGTGTAAATACACAACATCTACATAAATCCTAATAATTAATAAACGCAAAAATAATACTCACGAGTTTAAGTTAGCCATGAGATTTAAGCCGAGTTTTCATGCCAAATAAGTTCCCTGACTGATTAAAACTTCAACAGAATGAAAAGAGATCTGACATAAGTATGTAACAAAGGACAGAGAGACGCGTCATTCAGGGGCCAGTAACAAATTTATGATATGAAATAGAGTTTCCTAACACTCATTAAATGTTCTAATTACAAAACAGGCCTGACAAAAATTTTACTTGAATAAACAAAGGGGAAAAAAGAAACCGTTGAGAGTCAATGTTAGGATAAAGAGAGATTTATTAAGAGCCCTCTTAATTCGCGATTGAACACAGTTATAGATGAAGGAGGAAGAACGGTTTATGTCTATTTTTCACAAAAAATAGCCATCTGTTGAATTTTGAAGATTATAGTTCTGACAAATCAATAACGTAAAAAATCGTTTCCCCCCGAGAGTTATTACACAGTAAAGATGGGCCGTACAGAGGAAAATCCTTTCCACCTCCGAATCAGCTTTTATGGACAAACACCGTTATTCTCCCGTGGTCTTCAATTATCAAAGGAAAGTAATGCATTTAATCGTTATTATTTATAAATTGATGTTGGATATTTACTCTATTCAACAGTACCATATGAAATAAGCAAAATATAAGTTCGTCACAAGTTAAAATGGAAAAAATATACTTCTCGTTTTTTATTAGAGAATTGTAATACATCTTTTCTCAGAAAATTCGACCAATATAATTCTACTATCAACATATTTTACGAGTATCATGCATTTGCCAGTTTTTAGATTTTTCGCAAATATTTTTGTTTTTGCGTGATTCACGTTAATAGAATTCATAAGAATCATCCCGATTGGTATATCGCAAAAATTAACAACAGTCCCAACGGCCACAGAGCAACTAAATATAAAAAATGACGATTAAAAAGTTATCTGTAATCGCCACTTTTATCGCCAAAACCGCGCCCAATGTGCATTGTATTATTATTAGTAGTAGTAATAAAAATGTAATTATTAAGAACATTTAATCTTAATAAATGAATCATGTAATATTTACCATATTTAAAGAAATACTTCATAAGGACTGTATAATATTAACAACAGTTTTTTTAATTTTTTTAAATTTTCAATTTTTGAAAAAATGGCTACATATTTTAATAAAAGTCGCCATTGTTAAAAATGCTACAGTTGTAGTTATTTTAACACTGACCAGATGCAAAATTTCCTAATTTTGCCCTATACCAATCAGTTTTCTTTAGTATTAACAAATATAACAGTACAATTTAAACAGACAAATATATTAAATTACTTACTCAAAACAATTAATCACATTTCATTAATTTACATTTTTGAGGGAAAAAAATCTAACTTTTTTCACAAGTTTTGTATTATTCCAGTTGTAGTTCTATAATAATAATCGCGGGCAATCAAACAGGTTTTAAGTCAAGCTTTTTTCAGCAGTGAGATTTCAATAGCGTTTTTTTTCCTCCCTCAATTTAGTTATAATTTGTGACTCCTAATCTGCATGCATTTTTGCTTTCATTTTTATAAGAAATAAAAACATTAAGGAATAACTACCTTGCACAACATAATGTTTAATTTTTGGGAAATTTTTTTATGATTTTTTGCATCCAGTGAATCAATTTATACTGGTTTTATATGGAAGCATGGTCGTAATGTTTTTTTAAATATTCATTTTATCTAGACATATTTACAGAAAATTAAATTTTAAAAAATTATATAGTCTGTTTCCTAATATGTATGCACGCTAATAATACACGCTGAGTCAGAAATATAATTTTACACTGTAAAAAATTTTAATGTTTAGTTGCCACCATTTTTGATATTGAGGCAAATGAAACACATTTTTAAGTAAAGAACTGAAGCTGTTGTGCAAAAAATTATATATCATTGACAAAAAAAAATTTTTTTTTGAAAAAATTAGACCGAGTATGTTAAAAAAATATGCTGTTTTTTTAAATTAAATGTTTTTACAAGAAAGCCATGAAGCTTTTAAATTGATTCCAATACCCATAAAAATATGTATTGTCAGTAAACAACAAAAAAAAAATTAAATAAAACTGCAACAGTGAAAATGCAAATAAAAACTGTGACTACATGCACTAAAAAAAAATTTTTAGTTTACCTCAACGCCAAAAATGGTGGCAACAGTACACCAAATTTCTTTATAGTGTACGTTAACATGATGTTGAACACTTGGCGAATATTTTGATCCTTTTTATGAAGCTGGTAAATTGATTTTAACAAGTTTCAAAAGTCGAAATATGGGGAGTCATACATTCCAAAAATATACTTCAACAAGTATTTAAATATTTTTTTAAATATTTTAAAATAGTATAAAAGGGCATTTTGTAAAAGACTTAAAAGTGTCAACTAAGAATCGGGAGATGAAATTATTTTAAATATTGAATATTTATCGATATTTCGGTATTAACATTTTGCTTTCTAAAGAAAATCAAATACAATTAGCAATTTATTAGGTCAAATGTTTCAACCGATTTTACAATGAAAAAAAAACTTTAGCTTTGATATATCTCACACAAAACCTTTTCAACAGCAGCAATTCTGCGATGATTTTTCTTTCGTTTTTTAAAAAAAACACAAACTATTTTCTTTAAAAAATTTTTTATTATTTTGATTTTTCTTTCTCTTTTTTTAGTTTTTCTTTTTTCTTTTTTTGCTTTTTATTCGACATAAACAGGATAAATATTACGATAGTTTGGGAATTTTATAACCATGTGTTTAAAAGTTACTTTACGTTCTGGATTAATTCGACGGGAATAATTATTCCATTTTATTAAGCAAAGTAGACCAAAAATCTTATAAATTAAGGGCATGATTAAAAAAGCATCGTATCAGAAATGCTGAGAAATAAAAAAAAAGGTTTTTTTCCTGAGGGAGGGGAGGTGCGTTGATCTAAATAATCCCTGTAAATAAACAACGAAACAGTTCTGCGTTCATTTCTCTTTGGTTTTAGAGATACGTATGAAGTATTGAAAATGCTAGTTTAAATTAATTTGTAAAGAAAGTGTTTCGCTAAAAGTACAAAAAATAGCGAAAAAGTTATTTAATTCAACATTTTCAAACGATTTCTAGTTACCGATTTTAATTCAGCAAATAATCTATTTCGTTAATACGTTAAAAAGATAATTAAAAATGCAGAGTTATGTATTGAATATATAAATCAAAACAAGAAAGGTTTATTTTAATTTTTAAACTTAATTGTTTATTTTTTATTTTTTAAAATGCTAATTATAAAATTTCCGTTACGGAGGAAAGAGTCTTAATTGACCTTTTACAGCAAACAACTTTTCATCTGCATAACAAATCGAACTTGACAATATATTCAAAGTAAAAATTGTAATTTTTGATAATACATAATTTAATAATTACTTCTAAATAGGGAAAATAAATTTTATACATTATTTCCGGAACTAAAAAAATTGTCTGTAAAAAAATTCCACCCGATTAGACAAGCACTTAGGGTACCTTCCTTCTATGTTTTGAAATGGATTAAGTTAAAACGATGCAATTTTAGAATTTTTTTTTTTAATATGTTTCACCAAGGAACTTTCACGAAATGTGCGTGATAAAAGTCCAGACAAATTAAAATTCCAAACAAGATTCATAGTTACAAGTGGAAACAATTACAGATTGATTGCAGGCCACTTGTAACGAACACACTTAACGTTTCCAAAAATGGCTATTCTTTGCTCAAAATAAATACTTTCACAGTTCTCTAATCTTTTCATGCATAAAAATAAAAGTTAATGTATGTAAATCAACTTATAATATTAATTAGAGGAAGTCTATAAATGCCAGACAGCATGGCGTGTAAAAAAAAGCTTATGCAGAGGGGCCAATTTTACAAACTAGCTATCAGTAATCAGAAATACAATAACTCAGAAATATATATTTAAATTAAGCCTCGATTTACTATTTAACAATGAAAAAAACCACTTAGATAAAGATTTTAAATTAAACAACGCTACAATTTTATACTTCAGTATAGAATGATAAAATTAAATTGATTATTTGGAATCGATATTCTGTTCATCGAGAACTTATTGCCTTTTTAACACCCTGCATTGGAACCATTAAAAATTTTTGTTCACAACATTTCAGATTTGAATTAATATTCTTTTGCTTTTCTACAAGGCAGGACAGGATGACTTGTTTGAAAGGAAAAAGATGAGATTTCCTTGCTTTTTTTATTTCTTGTTTCTATCAAATCATTTTTTATTTTTTGCTTTCAGAATTGTCTTGGAGTAGAAAACATTTTCCTGGATTAGTTACAAATAAATAGCAATAAAATTTTTATTACCCTTTGACGCAGATTAGACACCAGTGTTCTTTAATATATATGTATTTAATGACGCTCTAATTACAAGCAATAATATATTTTGGTATTTTTTAATTATAAAAATCCGTCTAATAGTTACTAAAAAAACCTGTTTGATTATCGGAATTATATTTGTAGTAAAAAAATAAAAAATCCAAAAAAGTAGTTTGAAATTTTCCTTATTGATATTCAAAAAAATTATCAAACAATCATTTTGAAATTTTAATGATGTCTTAGTGATTCTTCTAAATCTAAATAACTGAAAACAAATGCAAATTTGAAAAATTACTGTTTGAAGGAGAGCCGTGTTTGAAAGGCCTTTAACGCAGAAAAAGACACCAGAATTTCATGCTGTATTTCATAACCTCAAGTAAATAAAATGCTAAACATAATATTTTTCTATTATTTTGACTTAAATTAATACAAAATAATGAAAAATATGATTAGTAAAAATTCTGCGTCAAAGAATTAACTCTTGGTACGGTAAAAAAACGTATTTTAAACAGATGATTACAGAAAACAGTAAAAACGCGATTTAACGAGTATGGTTTCCAAATCATTGTCAAAATGCCAATATTAAAAATACATAAATTGTATGTTCCGTTAAAACATACTAGCATTCCTGTATTGCGATCAAACTTTTTTTTGAGGGAAATTCATTTCTCTGTAGGCAAAGTTATTTTCCGTCTTATGAAGGAAAAAACTTTTTGCTACACATTTCAAACGAATGTGTCAACCAATTACACATGTCTCTTTATTTAAACATGTATATTTGCTTATAACACACACTATAACGACAATTTTATCTGTGCAGTTAATGGTGACTGACGCAGGTTAAATCTGTCGAGTCGCAAAGTTCTCCATGTTCCCATAACAAATCAATACCTCAGGGGGTATTGATCCAGCAGTTTCCTTGTCTTCTGGATTGGTTCAAAATTACAAGGCCACGGAGTTGAACATTAGTAGTCGCAAACCCGAAAATTGGGTCGGCTGTAAAACGACGGTTATAGGATATAAAATAAAATTTTATCTGCTAGAGCCGCGATGGCTCAGGGGATAGAGCGTTCGCCTTCCAATGAGGTGACCCGGGTTCGAGCTCCGGTGATGGTTAGTCATGATATGAATCCGCATCCAGCTTGCACCGACCACAGTGCTGACGTGAAATATCCTCAGTGGTAGATGGATCATGGGTTAGAGTCCCTTTGCCGTCAGGGCTAGTTCCATCAAAGAGTCCTCCACAAAGGCAAATTTCTCCCAATACGTGATCCAGGAGTTCCCTTGTCTTCTGGATTGGGTTCAAAATTACAAGGCTACGGAGTTGAACATTAGTAGTCGTAAACCCCAAAAAATTGGGTCGGCTGTTCAACGATGGTAATAATATAAAATTTTATCTGCTATTATGAATTGTCGTAACAACGAACATTTACTGTATATTGGATACTCCGTAAGGATCACCTTTAATATTTTTTTCAGAAGCCTTGTAATAAATAAATTTAAAAAACTTGGATAATTAAAATAATATTTAAATGAGAAAAAATAAAAACGTTTCAAAATTATGATTAAACGTTGTTGACGTCGGGAAGAACTAAAGAGGGATCAACCAAAAACAGTTTATTTGTCTAGTTGGTATGGCATTCGTTTGCTAGCAATCTTATTTAAGCTTCAAATAAATTGGATTTGGAGTATTTTCAAAGACGGTTCCTTTGCTCTTTTTTGGTTTCACTAGGAATAAAATAAATATACGTATTGTTCTTTTCACCAAATATTAATTTGTGACCCCGAATATAAAATATTTAAAGAAATATGAACTTTAAGGATTAAAAGAAGAGGATTTAGCTAGAGATTAATCATATATAGAATGATTAAATCTGTGGTTAACAGCAAGCAATTGGAGGAAAATTCCTTAGATAAATCTAATACTTAGATAGCTTAAATACTGATATTTAGACACATGAGGTTCTGATGCAATTTTTCAGTCAAACACGAGACGTTAGGACTAATAGTTCGGAAATCATAAGGGTTTTATTTACAAAGCGCAAAAAAATAAATAACGCAAAACTTATTAATTTTTCTAGTGATATGATTTTCACGTACTCAATCTCAATAGTTTAAAAGAGTGACCTCAAATGTGCTAATTACTGCAGACGATATTTTAAATTACGAAATCAGACACAAAAACGTATTTTCTCAGCATTCTTTTCAACGAATTTGGATGCCTTTCCCTCAAAATATAGGGGTTAATCGCAATTTGGGAAATATGGTCCCAGTAGTTTGATCCAGTAGTTGATCAGGAGAGTTTTAGCTCCGTCTATGCTAACTTTACTTTTTGAGTATTTCACCATATCGCGAGCTTTTTTAAACAAATCGAAAAATTTTTGCTCACAATTATAAAATTCGTTTGTCCAAAGATTATTCTCTGCAAAAAAAATTTTTCTAATAAGTATTTACTATTTTTTATTATTATTTTATTTAATAATAGTGGAAAATTTTTTGAAAGGTATACAAAGTTTTACATCACTTTAAGGTACGTCATTTCATAAAATAAAACACAAACTGTGAAAGAAATCGATTGAATAGTTCCTGAAAAATCGAATTTTAAAAAAGTAATTCATTTAAAATTTGACTCCATCAAAAAAAAATTACTTATACCGGCTTCTTACTTTTAAAGATTGGGCGAGTGTAAACTATTAAATATTATTTTGCGCACGATTTTTAATATCATTCCATCTTAAACTTTGAGCAAGGACAGCTGTTCTGCTAATTTAAATATAAAATAGTAAAAAAATATAATATACATACTACATCGTATGAAGTTTCACACAATTAATGAAATTTTATTTAGATTTTTTTTAAAAAAGATAGTAAAACAAAAATTTACATAACAATAATTATTTTTGTTGTGAGTTATCTTAAATTTTAACGAAACAATAAATTATTTATAAATAAAAGCATTATGTCAGTTCATTCAATTTCACTTCTGTTTAAGATATTTTTTCTTTTAATTATATTAAGACTTCGCTTTTTGTTAACCCATGTCACACCCCATCCTGTCTTTCATAAAGTATTGAACCCCATTCTTCCTTTTCATAATTCGAGTAGAACAGTTTAAATTCGTTAACTTTGTGCATGCTGCAGACACCCACCCCGATTCATACAAGTATTTTCATTCATTATTATTTATTTTCTTCCAAGTAGTGACTTCTTTATGATCAAATAAAATTCCTGATTCTGTGCTTTTAATTTATAACTATATTTTAGAATCTACTTAGAATCTAAGGATTCTAAATATAAACAACAACGGATAAGTAGCAAAACCATGAAAACCAGTTATCTCATGAAAGAGAGAAGCCAATTTTTGAATTTAATGTGACTAAGGTTGAGAAGAAACTCTAAAAGTATCTTTCTTTTTATACAAAGAAAAGTCTGTAATATCGACAGTAGTATCCGCTGTTTCAGAAAATTTTCGCCGTGCGCGATTTTTACTCTCGTAAACACACTTACGAATAAAAAAATACGAAATTTCACACATTTTTAAAGAAATGTTTTATTTTATATTCGGAGTTGTGAACAGTTTACCCATTTTGGGGCTTTTGAGAATCAATGTTCAACTCCGTAGCCTTGTAATTCTGAACCCAACCCAGAAGACAAGGAAACTCCTGGATCAAGCATTGGGACAAACGAGCTTTCGTGGAGAACTTTTTGATGGAACTAACTCGCATTTCCGTTACATTGTGAGAAAAACTACGAAAACCTCACACGGTTAGCAGGACGGTAAGGAGAGAAAAATCAATCAATACCGCACCCTCTTTCAGAATATAAATTTAAACTGTTCTCTCTTCCAAAGAAGAAACTCGTGTTTGAGCACCGTCTATTGTACTTTACGGACTATGAACGGACAAAGTCACTGTTCGCAACGCTTTCAGTCTTTACGGGTAGAGAAATGTCCGGTGGAGGCGGTTTTGCACTAGATTATGTGACCGAACCAGGTCCACTCACAAGGCTATATCTGTAAAAAACATTCTGATCTGAAAATGCTATAGATGCGGTACACGGTTTTTTGAATAATTTTATACTAATTCAGACTTTTTTTTTTACGTTATTACGTAATTCAGTTTAGCAAAAACTGATAGCAGTGGAATTGTATTTTTTTTTGCAACCACGTTCTCTTATGTTTAAAAATAGACAGAATTTTGAGCTTTTAAAGGAAAACAACACAGTAAAATTTTCACAAAATTAAAAAGAAAAAATTCATTTTTTGATTGTTTATCCTTTTAACATTATTGTAACAAAATATTGAATAAATTTTCGTAAAAATGTAAAAGTTACAGCATAATATATCAAGCGCGGCGCGAAACGCGGGATGCGCTGTTACATGTATAAACAAATTAATTTGTGTGGTTAGTTGATTAATGAATTTGCTCACTCCTATCAAAACATTTTAGTGAAGTCCTCTACAAAGGCAAATTTCTCCCAATACTTGATCCAGGAGTTTCCTTGTCATCAGAATTGGGTTCAAAATTACAAGGCTACGGAGTTGAACATTAGTAGTCGTAAACCCAAAAATTGGGTCGGCTGTTCAACGACGGTTATAAAAAAAATAAAAATGAAAAAAAACAAACAAAAAAACGAACATTTTAGTAAAATACTATAATTTTAACTATTTTATTTAAATAATTTATCAAAATTATGCAAGCAAAAGAATTAATGGTGCGTGCAATGTAAGTAGTTGAAATTGCCATTTATTTACTAGTAATAATTTTTAAAGCAATTTGCAAAGGGTTGACTGTTTTGAAATTGGTTATGAGTTCATGAAAATGGTTATTGACAGTTTAGATATAAATGTAGGCTCATCAGTCAAAGAACATGCTCCATAAATGAAGATGGCCGCAGAATTTCGGCTTCTACTAAAAAAAAAAAATATGAGGCGTAACAATGAGGGTAGATAGACCAGAAAAAGACTGACTGCTGAAAATGATGGAGCATATGGACCTGGCATTGATGCATTATAGTTAGTTAAAAAAAATTATTTATTTATATGGATTATTGATCTCAAAATTTTAAACGGAATTTACTCCATACTTGTATCGCTTAACTAATACAATTGTCAACCGATTTACTACAAATTAACACACTGATATCACAATAAATATAGTTTTATTTGTTGCCTGTAAGGAAGTTTTAATTGGGTTGACTGGTTTTAATCAACAACATCCAAACTTTGATTATTCTCTACTATTAATTACAATTGTAATACAATATATTAGATTATTATCATATATTATAGCAATCCCTTTTTTCTTGCGACAAATTTAATAATTTGGGATCAGATTCAGTATTATAATTCGCTAGATTCCATTTTAGATAAGAGATTTAAATGAAAAATAAATCAGTGTAAAATAAATAATTATTCAACGATGAGTATTCTACTTGAATTTGTTAAATGCCTTAAACACATGAAAATCAAGGAATGTGTATTTCAGTTGTGAATAATTACTGTTTATATTTGGTATAATGCTGCATATACTGCATAATGAGTCCTATTAAAAGAAACAATTTTAACATCACAAATCACTATTTTTATTTATTTTTTTGTCGCCATCTAAAACCACCGAAAGCTCTTGAAAAACAATGAAGTCAAAGGGAGAAAATAATAAGTTTATAGAATCCCCAAAAAACAATGCTCTTTATGTTTAAAGCAAACAATGAAAATTCTTCTTAATATAAAAGTGCTATTCATATATGATCTGCATTTTAGGATTGCTTGTGAATGAAGGGGATCGGTTAAATATTTCAGATTAATTTGGCCGTCTAAATGCAATAGAACCCTCGATTATCCGAAGTTACTGCGACCAGACTTATCTTGTATAATGGAAATTTTCGGATTCCAGAAATAACATTGTTTCACTAATCTTACTTTACTAAATAAACTTTTTAATTAAATGTTTTTCTTTTATAATTCTACATAGTATTTAAATTTATGCAGTTTTAATATGACCAATTATTATTATTTGCTTTATAGTTATAAAGATACAGTAAAAGCTCGATATACGAGTGCGGTATATTTTCTAAGCAGGTGGAAAGTTTCCAAGCCATTGCCAAAATGTTTATGTTAAAAAATACAAAAATCCTATGCTTAAAACGAGTTTAAAATTACAAAACTCCCGTTATTACGGCATTTTTTAAATTTTTTTTTATTCATTTATTTTTTTAGGGAAATATATATTTTTTGCTGTTTAAGCGATCAATATTATACGAAAAAGTACATACTTGAAAACACTTTCTTTCTTATCTGAAAATAAAGCAAGAAACATGAAAAACGAACGTCATTTCACCCTATTTCCTTTTTTTACAATCTTAACCCTTTATGTTTATACACCAAACGTGTGAACGACGTGTTTTTATGAGCCATTTTTTGTTGATCACATGTTTATAACATATTCCTTTCTGGGCAATTTACTACTGAAATTATTATTCGATGACGGCTTAAGCTTATTGCACTTCATGCAATTTTTTTCTTCCCTCGCGTCTTGCAAAGTGTAGGCCAAAAATATTTTACTCTAGATACATTTTAAATCAAAATAGTAGCCCAAAATTTTAATATAAGCGGTAAATCTATTTCACCTTAGTCGTTTTTATTACAATTTTAACATAAAATATGTGCATATGCTTATAACGACAAGCTCACTATAACAACAATTCTCTTTCCTACTGATAATTGTCGTTGCAACGGATTTTTACTGTATTTTAAAGTTCACTTGCACTATTAGCCCAGAGGGCCAACTCCTACTCCTTCGCTCTTTTTTATTTTTATGAATCATTTCTACAAAATTACTAATTCTGAATCGTTAACTGATTTCCTTGATTTTCCAAGTTAACTTCAATGATTACTTTGTAAGCTTTGTCTGCATACTCAATTTGAGATACATTTCTTGCGCAATATACCATGCTCTACAAAATTTCAGGTTCTTTCAAAATATTTTTTTCAGTGATACAGAACTAAAGAAGAAAATTTTTAAGTAAATAGAATTGTAATAAACTTTTATCAGAACATGACCATTTCTCGTCTATCTCATCTTTTATATGCGGTAAAAGTACGTTACAACGACAATTCAAATTAGCAGATGAAATTTTCGTTACAGAGAGCTAGTCGTTATAAGCAAACGCATATATTTAATGTTAGAAAATAGCAATAAAAAAATTTAAAAATGCAATCGAGATATTTACCTCCTTTATTTTGAACAACTTCGATCTAAACTCATATCTAGAGTAGACTGTTTTTGCCTACAGATTGTAGACTGAATACGTAGATCTGTACTTTATGAAAAAAAGAAATGTCTACAACAAGTTTTCAAATCTTAAAAAAGTTTTTACGACGCAAAAATGAAATGCAATAATTTTTAACATCATTGATAAAGTAAATGAAGTAGTAAGTTGTCAAGATGGAAAATAGTGGTCGGTAAAAGGATTCTTTTTTATTTTTTATAACCGTCGATGAATAGCCGGCCCAATTTTGGGTTTGCGACTACAAATGTACAACTCCGTAGCCTTGTAATTTTGAACCAATCCAGAAGACAAGGAAACTCCGGGATCAGTACCCCCAGAGGTATGATTTGTTATGGGAACATGAAGGACTTTGAGACTCGACAGATTTAACGTGCAACAGTCACCATTTACTACACAGGGAGTCTTCGGCAAGCGGGTTTCGAACCCACGATCTCTTGGACATGGAGCATTCATTTGAAGTGGGCGTCATAATTTCTAAGAATAGCGAGGTTTCTTTTTTTGTTAGGAAGAAGATAACTTAGGCGGTGGGCGCCCTTACATTGCCTTATAAAACACAGGTTAAAATTGTAAGAAGGAAACCATGTTTGTTTTTCTGCATTGATACCAGAAAAAAATTAAAATTTCTTCCATTTATGTCTTCTTCGTTTAATATTGCACTTAAGTAGAAAAATGATTTTCTCTAAAAACTTTTTTGTCAAATATAGAAGGCTAGTAGTTTTTAACTCGTATAAGCATTCAATTTTTGTAGCTTTAATAAAACTATTTTGACGGTGGTATGGATTTTGTCGTAATAGAGGACTTCTCGTAATATGCCGCACTCGTTATAACGAACTTAAACTATATGTGTAGTGGTAACAAAATTTTTTGGAAAAAATTCTTAATTCTATGGAAAAAGATTATTTTTTGCCGCTTTATTAGTAATCAGTCCCACTGAGAATCGGAGAGGCGAAAAAAGCGAGTCATTTGAAAAGAGTTACATAAGATGTTTCTGGTTTTAGCGAGCGAATGCGTGAAGGAGACGAGTGTGTTTAAGAATCTGTCTAGACTTTAGAAGAAAGGTTTAAGAAAAGTTAAATGTTTAACACTGTTTTTCGAAGCTCCGTCGCCAAAGAAAACAAATAAGCCATACTTTAAGGGTCTTACACTTGATGGATTTAGATGATTTTGAACTATATATATAATCTTGCAGTGAAGAATTATCTGGGCTTTAGAACGGAAGAATAATTTAAATATTTTAAAAGTTATTAAACATTTTTTAAAATCGTCAATTTGGCTCCATTTTTCCACCTAGATGAAAATTATCGAAATCACTGCTTATTCTCAGTTTTTGTAAATTTTTATGAGCCCAGGTAATGCAACCATTGGAGTAAGTTTTTAAATATTAAAAAATTAGACCACAAACACTTTTCATTTTCACAAAACTATGGCTTTTTTCCATATTGATGTTTCGCGCCATTTTCAAAATAAGAGTAGACAACGCTGGCTTTGGATAGGCTAAACTTAACAGTCATGAGAGTAACAGTTGCAATGCCACAGAAGTTAGCATATTATTCGCAAAAAAGCATCATTTCATATTACGACGGAGCTTTCGAATAGCCTTAAAAATAAGGTTCTGTTTCTGTGTTTTTCACCGGAACAAACACTTAAATTTAAAAATAATAATAAATAAATTAATAAAAAAAAGTAAGAGATAATGAAGCACAATTTGAGATATAAAGCGTGCTGTATTTTAGTTTCTCTTTTATTTTTCTTATTATTATTTCGTATTTATTTATTTTTTAAACAAAGTTTTACGAATAAAGTCCCACTATAAGCAGTTTTTGAAAGATAATTTAATATTACACAGATCTCAGTTTTTAGATTTATGATAAATATCTTTGCTTTTGTGCGATCTACGTCATAGGAATTTTGTAGCAACACCCAAATTGATTTTCATTAGTTTAAGCTAAAATAAAATTACATTTTAAAATCTCTAAAAACTAAATAATGTGAAGAAAAAAATATAACTAGTGTGTTCATTGTAATTAAATGATTTTCTGAAAACCACAAATCATATATTTTTATTGCTTTAAAGTTTTAAGAAAAATTCCATAGAACTTGCAGCATGTTTTAAACTCGAACTTTATATTCCGATTTGTTTTCAAAAAAATTTTTTAGGAGAGATTTTAAAGAATAGTTATGTTTAACTTTCTTATAATTATTGACTAATAAATTTCCTTTCTGCCGAAATATCACTTTTTATTACTAATTAATTTTATATGTAGCGTACAATTTTTTGATTTATTTCAGTAGAATGTTTTCTGAACTATTTTATTTCATTACCAAATAAATAAATTATAGTGCATCTTTCTTTTTTAAATTTCTCAAGAAATACTTAGAGGTTTATTTTGTAACTTTAGAGCTCATGCGTTTCTTCATAGGTCACTTTCAGAATTTTCAGGAAGACAATAAATTACAAAAGAAAACAAGCATTTTTGAACACCCTACGGATGAAAATCAAGAAATAAGCTTGTAACTTATACCGATTACTTTGGTTGTAAATTGCAGTATCAGCATAAAATGTCATAAAGTATTTATGGAGATATTGACATTTTTTTGAAAAAGCTAATTTTTTTGTCTTACGTTTTTTTGCTTTAACTTTAAAAACATTCAATACAACGAAGCAGAATTTTTTGAGCAATTAAAAAATAACTACAAAATTATTGTTTCAAAGTTTGAAAGAAAAAAGTGTGCAAAATATGACTAATTAAAGTAGTTAAGTAGCACTGCGCATGAAAATTCTTAATTTCGTTGCGAATCGTATTTGGCAATTAATGAAAAAAGTCTTTTTTGAATATTTAAAAAATTAAAGAATTTCAAGCAATTTTCTAAGTAGTTTTTGTACTTCTTTAAAAAAAGTTCATAATGATAAGGGGGGGGGGGTTTCTCACAAATTTCATTCTGTACAGTTAAACAAGATTTACTAAAAATGACACCAGCATTGTGGGGGATCATTCACCATATAAAAAAAAAACGTTTTCTTTCCTCATACCATCACAGTTTAGTGTCCTGACGATTATTGTATGGTATTATAATTTGTTATAAAATTTTGTCTAATGGTACAAGATGAAATTTGTGGAAAACCCTTGATCATTTTTAGCTTTTTTTAAAGAAGTACAAAAACTACTTAGAAAATTGCTTGAAACTCTTTAAATTTTTAAGATGTTCAAAACAGACTAGTTGCCAAATACACAAAAAAGGGTAACTGTATTTATATTAAACGTTCTGTGATTCAGTACAAAATTAAGAAAAAAAAATTTATTTTTTATTTTTCTACCCACGAGCAGTATAAAAGAATTACTTTAAATAGTCATATCTTGCGCAGTTTATAATGAATTTATTTCAAATTTTAAAACAATAATTTTGCAATTAACTTTTAATTGCTCCAAAAATTTTGCTTAATTTTAATAAATATTTTTAAAATTATAGCAGAAAAATGTAAGGCAAAAAAAATAGTTTTTTTTATAAAAATGTCCATTGCTTCATAAATATTTAAGTAAGGTTTATGATGTTTTATACAGTTATTTGAAATAATAACCAAAGTAATCAGTATAAGTTACAAGCTTATTGCTTGATTTTCTGGCATAAGGTGTTCAAAAATACTTGTTTCCTTTGGTAATTTATTGTCGGTCCCTGAAACCTTTGAAAGTTTTAAACTTTTTTCCTTAGCATGAACTAATTACCTATAAAGTTTCAAAATAATGTCTAAGTATTTCTAGAGAAATTTTAAAAACTAAAAGTATCTCTTTCATTATTGTAAGGAAATAAAAGAACAACCCTTAATAACTTTTGATCTAATGATCGGATATTTTCGTTCTAGGACTCAATCTTAATGATTCAAAGGGGTGATCTAAATGCTAATTAATTAGTGCAGACGATAAGTTAAGAAATCAGACACAAAAACGTACTATCTCTGAATAAACATACTAATTTTTCAACGGATTTGAACAGGAGAGCGGTTTAAAGTTTGAACCCCTTAAAGTCATTTTAATTTTTTGCGTAACTCGTTATATCTCAAGAACTTTTAAAGTGAATTGAAAAACTTGGCACACAGCTATAAATTTCGATGCAAAGTACAATTTTTAGTAAATATTTATTGTTTCTTATTATTTTATTTAATAATAGTCGAAAAAAAATTTGAAATTTAAGGTATACAATTTTTTACAACATTTAAAAGGAAGTAATTTTGTCATTTAAAATTACATTCTTTAAAATGATGTGAAAAATTTTATAACTTACAATTCAAAATTTCCTCGACTTTTAAATAAAATATTTAATATCTACTGACTTGCAGGGAATTAACTTCGGATAAACGAATTTTACGGTTGCGAACAAAATTTTTTCTTCGCTTAAAAACCAAGACACGCAAAAAATAAAATTAACATTAAGGGGTGTAAACTTTGGACCGTTCTCCTGGCCAAAGTATGGGGAGCATATTTTCCAGATTGTGGCTACCCCCTAGATTTCATTAGTCAGAAATCCGAATTCGTAAAAAAAAGGCATATATATTCAGAGAAAGTACGTTTTTATGCCTGATTTCGTAGCTAAAAATATCGTCTGTATTAATTAATTCGCATATTTAAGGTCACCCCTTCAAACCTTTAAGATTGAGTTCTAGAACGTGAAAAGCCGATCATTAGATCAAAAGTTATTCTGGGTGGTTCGCTTTTTATTTTGCGCACTGTACATATAGCAATTACATAGTATATAATTAAAACAAACTATTATCTTGCGTATTAAAAAAATGGTGCAGATTGTCTATCTATAAATGAAAAAACATAATTTTATAAATCTGAAAAGCGTTTATGTTGCAATTTTTTTAATGTTTGAAAAGTTACAATTTAGTGGGAAAAAGCTTGCCGAATTAGCAATTTTTAAGCATTTTTATTTTCCTATTAGTCTGTTTTTAAATCTAGACAATTCACTTCATCTTTATTTATAATGTTGGCAAGAGTTCTTCCATTTAGTGAATTTTATCAGTGTGAAACAGGTTAATTTGTACAGTGACTATGAGCAAGTCATTTAAGTATCTTAATAACTTAGATCACGAGACCCATAGGAATAACTGGTAAGTTTTTTTCTTCATATTATTTCTATTTTGTGCTCCATATGAAAACCATTTGAAGGATATGAGTGTAAAATATTTATATCTTAAATTTTACTTAATTTTTTTTTTTTTTATGTTAATGTTATTTTGTAATCCATACGAAAAACGACTAGCATGTAAAACTGGCTTAAGAAGAGAGAAGATGTTGCTAACATTTATACTGATGATAACTTTCAAATAGATGAAGGAGCCTTCAACTTGCAAGCGCGAAACTTAGTGATCGTCAAATTTTTTACTTAAATGGCTTTCGATATCTCTTGACTTTCGATGGTGACTTAAAAGTTACGAGAACTAAAGGCTGGATTCGCCTACTTTTTCAGAAGTTGTTCACTTCTCCTGAAAAAGTGGGTGAATCCAACATTTCTCTAACTGTTGTTTTCATGATTCCCTTTCCAAGAATATACTGAGGGGAATTTCTTGCGTGATTGTGAAGATTTTTTATTTTTTTAAACAGAGCGAGTAATATTGCATACAAGCATATATATATTTTTTACTTGCTTATGCTTATAATCTAAAATTTCATAACGAGAATCAAGCATTTTAACAAGTGTATAAATAAATTTCATAAAAATAAGAAATAATTTTTTTCAACTGTTTTCAAGTGCAGTTTTGCTAATTTAACACCCCCTGCAAAGTGTAATATTTCACAGAAATTGAAACTTCAGAGGTTGTTTCTAATAGTAGACGATACCTTGTAGGCAAAGTTAACCTGGATGTTGAGTAACTTTGCCCTCCAGTTTTTTTTTTTTTAATTTTTTTACTGAAACAGAAAACAATAAAAATATATTTAAACGTCATACATCGGTTTTATAAATTTAGGACCAAGTCTAGAAATTTTTTTTCAACTGATATGAAACTACATAAAATTTTTCCTAGAAATTTAAAATTAAGCAAAGTAAGCAGAGTTGATTGTATAATTTAAAATTAAAGTTCAGTTGAGTTAAAATCACTCAAACAATTGCCTTTTCATTCCTCTTGTTATTTTAAAATTATTTTCTTCTTTTCAACTGAAAGAAAAGTAACGTTTTCCCCAGAAGTTTTGAAATTGAGCAAAGCGAGCAGGCTGAAAAAAAATCTAAAAAAAAAAAAAAAAAAAAAATGAAGAAAAGATTGCTAGTAGAAAAAATTTAAGAAGTTGTAAAAATTAAAGATAAAACGAAAAAGTAAAGATTTTTCTATCTTCATTTATGAAAAATAAGGAATTATTTTCCTTTTTTCTTAAATCTACTTTTGTCTGTATCTGTGGTGGTATGGCAAGAATTTCATTTGAAGCTCTAAACAGGCACAAATCGGAACTACAGAAATTACAAATATAATATATATACACACACATAGGGGGATGGACAAAATAATTGAAACACTTCTATACTAATAAATTTTTTCATATTTTTCCAGAAATATTAAGAGAATCATTTTATAACTTCAGAAGTGAAAAATTAAAAAAAAAATTTTCTTAATTTTGTAGTGAATCATCTTCGACAATTAATGAAAAAAGTCCGATTTGAATATCCTAAAAATTTAAAAAGTTTCAAGCAATTTTCTAAGTAGTTTTTCTACTTTTTGAAAGAAAGCGCTCTAATTGATATGGAGTTTTCCGCAAGTTAAATTTTCTATCATAAGAAAAAATTTTATAACAAATAATGATTTACATAAACTGTCCGTACACGCAAATATGTGGTATAAGGAAAGAAAACATATGAAAGAAAAAATATTTTCATGGTTGAAGGATCCCCCCACAATGCTAGTAGCATTTTTAATCAATCTTGTTTCGTGGTACAAAATATAATTTGTGAAAAACCCATTATCGTTTTCAGCTTTCCTTTGAAAAGTACAAAAACTACTTAGAGAATTGCTTGAAACTTTTTAAATTTGTAAAATATTCATATGATGCTTTTTTCATTAGTTGCTAAATATGATTCACTACAAAAAATCTTTTTTCGCGCATGCGCAGTATAAAAGAGCTATTTTAAATACTTATATCTTGTGCAGTTTTTAATAACTTTTTTCCAAAGTTTAAAACAATAATTTTGTAAACAACTTGAAATTGCGCCCAAAATATTTTTAAATTCTATTGCATATCTTTAATGTTTCAGCAAAAAAAAAAAAAAAGGTATGACAAAAAATATAATGCAATAATAACCAAAGTAATCAATATTAGTGACAAGTTTATTGATTGATTTTTCAGCAAGGGTGTTTAAAAATACTTATTTTCCTTCGTAATTTACAGTTAGTCCCTCTAACCTCTGAAAGCTCTAAACCTTATTGCTAGGTATGAAAAAACGCATGAACTACACAATTCTAAAATTACAAAATAGTCCTCTAAGTATTACTTGAAAAACAAAAAAAAACAAAAATGTCAAAAACTAAAAGTGTCTCTTCCATTACTGTAGGGTAGTGTACACATGTGTATATATTACACAGGGCCCGCGCTAAGGATTTCAAACTATTAGCCAGTAAATTAGACAAATATCAAAAGTATTCGCCAATTTTCGAAAGTCTTTACCAAATGCAAATCTTAACAATTTTACGGTAGTTTGTTTCAGGCTTACATTATTTAGACCCAATTCTAATTAGTTATGCAGTGCATCTACCGAAAATTACTGTAATTGAATAAAAAATACTGATTTTCTAAATTTTGAGGATCGAGTTAAATATATATTTTTTTTCCAGTAGAGAAAATTATTCGCCAAAATTACAATTTATCACCTTTGGAGAAGTGACGAATTCTTAGTGTGGGTGTGTGTATATACATATATATAGTTAGATAGATATAATAAGTGTCTATCTGAGATTATAATTTTTACTTTTATACTTAGAATGGTTTCATGATTTTGAGTGGTACGGCACTGTAGTAAAGTGATTAAAAAACTGAAAACTTGTAACAGCATAGTTTCTATAAGCACCATTGATTTTTGCTTATCTTTTTACCAATTTACCTCTCAAACTTTTATTTGCATCAATTTCTAAATTAGTTCAATTTGCCTCTGCACAAATTGAATTTTGTATTGATAAATTTCTAACGCTTTTAAATTTCTGTCTTTACAACAATTACATTAAAAAATGACTGTTTTTTACTCGTGCAAATTAACAGTATTTCCATGGGAGCTAATTTTAGTTCAACCTATTTATGGTCAATCTATTTTTAATTTACTATTAAAAACAACTATAAAATGAGATAAATCACAACTTTTTATGTTGCAGATATATTGATATATTCTGGATTAGCTTTTATGAATTTTAAAATTTACATCGCTCTCTTTATCTTAATTGTTTAAATTTTGTTTGTATATGATAAACACCAAGACTTTAAATTCAAAGTACTCAGTCTACAAAACTATTTTAGTTGTGTCAGGGTGCTTAGAGGAATTATTATTTCTCAAATTATCAGATTTAAAAGAATTTGTAACTATAATATCAACTTCATGCTAGAAATGGATAATTTCAAAGCCAAAATTTTTCACAATAACTTTCCAACTAATTTTATTTATCATCTTGTGGCCCAATTAAAAATTTAGTTTAAAATCAACTTTTGGGATTTAAACTGTCCACAAATGCCTAAACTGTAACCGTCACTTATAATCATTTATAACACACCATCTTCAATCCATTAGTTTGGAGGGATGGCTGTTGATGTGGCGATATATTGAATATGGACTTAGTTTGGTTAAGCACTGATTACGAATTAAATAATTTTTCCGATTTTCTTTTTTCATTATCTTTCAGTTCTCATGTTTTCAATGCTTGTGTAGGGTCCAGCCAATAGCAACATGGCTTACAGCTTTTGCTGTTTGCCACATTGCTATAATGAAACCCTACACTTTTTTCGTTCAGAGGTATGTATTTTTGTTGTTGGCTACTGCTTAGGAGTTAAAATTTATTATATTTTTTTTTCTCTCTCTATATATATAAGTAAATAACACATTATTTAATCTAATGAATTTAAATACATTTATTTTAACCTAATGATTCATGTCACTACTCCGTTCCCTTTGTCACAGTATCAGAAACCTCTTCGCTCCCCTCTAAGCCTTATATCCCTTTTAACTGCTTTAAAAGAAGTAATAATCTGAAAAATGTAAGTAGCATTGTTAAGAGATAGATGGAGCAAAGTCTATTAAAGTGTGGTTAAAATGAATTCATTAACAACATTTGTTCATGAATTCAAAAATAGTCTAAGATAATTATTTTATAAATGTTGCTTTTATAATCTCAGTTAAAATGCTATTGAAAAGGCCAGTAATTAGAAAAAAGCAAAAGAAACATTGGAAAGTAAAAAAAAAAAAAAACCTTAGGGATTTATTTAACATGTAGATACCAAAAAAGATGTTTTGATGTTTTGTGTCGTTTTGCTGATTAGCATTGAAAATGCTGTTTAAAAATGGACAAAATCTAACAGTTATGAGTAACCAATAAAGAATTAGCCTTAGACTGCCTGTCAGCAGTGCATTTTTCAAACATTGATATTCAGCTTAATTTCTATTAAAAATAAAGCTTTAAAATAAACTGTTTTATTATTATTAAGATGATATGCTTAATAAAATTGTGCATTGACTAAGCGTTTTAAAAATTATACAAAATTTTAACAGCATGTTATATTTGTGTGTTTGCTACTTTTTGAATTTTTTTCTTTGATTTTACTCATGACTAACCATTAAAAAATATTCCAACTGGTAAATAAACAAATAAATATGCAGCTTTATACAAGTACATCTATTCATTTATGTAATTTTATGAAAAAAATATTTTTGAAAAAACTGGAAAAAGTTTCATGTACTTACTGACTTTTGAATCAACATTTTGTCAACAAAAGTTACTGGGGGTCCCCCCCAGTAACTTTTTAATAATCAAAAGAAATTAAGAAATAAGTTTTTCTTTTGGCAACAAACAAAAAATAATTTTATTTATTTATCCCTATCAATCTTATCTGATAAATATTCCTTAATCAAAGAAATATAATTCAAACCATATTATAATAAACAATTATTGTATTTAATTAGTGTATAATGAATGTGTTACTTTCTGTTTACTTTGTTTGACCTAGAAAAATCATGTACAAGATACAGGACTTTCCATAGTATTTGCATATTTTGTTTTTATAGTATATTTTGTTTTTAATACTTGTTATGTCTTAAATATATAAACTTTTGAAAAAATTTAGATTAATTTTAATTAATATAACTTAAGTCATATAACAGATACAACATTTACACACAAATAATGGTGTTTTACATGTGTCTTAATAATAAAGTGTCTTAATCATAAAAATTTTCATTAATAACAATTATATAATTAAGAAAACATAATAGTATATTTAGAAAACAATAAATTTATTTGATAATTTAATTTGCATATTTAAATACATCTTAAAATAAATAATACTAATGGTATATAAAAATTTTTAATGAATTTTAAAGACATTAAAATTACTTAATATTAAAAAGTGTTACTTCTTACCATCAGTAATTAAACTGAGCTAAGTGAAGGGTTTGCATAAAATTATTTTGATATTTATAGTTATATTGCAACATTACAGAAAAAAAAAGTTGCTCATTAAAATATTTACAAGCTGAAGAAATGAATACAAAAAATAAGTACTATGTAATGATTTGTGCAAATTTTTGGAATATATGATATCAGAGAAAATTTTCACAAACATAATTTAAAAAGTTTAAATATTTAACAATCACTCTCTTAATATGATACATATGTATATATATATATATAAAACAGCACTTGCAAGGATATAAAATTTGTTTTAAAATAAAACAACTACAGTAAAAAAAAAAAAAAAAAACGAATTCAGAAGTCACAAAATAAAATAATTTGTAACTTTTAGATTTGCAAAATTAGGAGACAATTTTGTCACATTGGCTTCAATTCTGAGCCTTCAGAATTTGTCAAAATACATGCCACTAATACTCTAAATAATCAATCAAACATGCAATGCAGAAAAATTAAACAAGTTTAAACTGTTAATATACATTATTATCTAGTAAATATTAAATCAAAGCTTTAAGTCATGCAAAACTGGCCAAAACTTCATGACAGAAAAATGACAGAAAAATTGGAAAAAGAATTGTAAATAAAAAGCCATGCAATTCAATACATGACATACAAATCCTAAAAACAAAGAACCAGAGTTACATATTTCCAAGCCCACCTATTTTTATGGCCACCTTGAGATGCTAACAAAGATTGTTGATAGCTTGGAGGTTCAATTTTAAGATTCAAGTCGACATCCGACTTTGTCATCCAGCCTGAACAGTCTGTAGTAGAAGACATTCTACTATCAACACAAGATGCATGTTCATATGATGAAAAAGATTCTTGTTTTTCAAGTGAAAGATGTCTAGTTTGAAGTTTGGAATTATCTTGCAAATGTGACAATGAATATTCACTTTTACTAGGCAAAGAATCAGAAACAGTGGCCCACTTGTGATGCAGAGGATGATGCCTGAAGTTACTGCTTGCATAACTATGTCTGATATTTTTCTGCATATATGGTGGAGGATATCTCAAAACCAATTTTTTTGGTAACTCCATAGAATGAACAGTTTTTTTCTGCACTGCTTGAGATACAAGAGTAAAACCATGCCTTGGGTAGTAAACTTCTGTAATGGGCAGATTTGCAGGGCTTTTTGAACGGGGCGGTTCTTCAGATATAGATAAATCAGTTTGTGTTTTTACATCACAAGAGTGAGGCATTTTTCTCCTTTTATTCAAATATGGCTGAGAACTGCAGACTGAAAAATATGAGTAGTTTCTAGGAGAATCTTCAAAATCCTCTTCTAAGAGTACAGACAATTTTCGGGGAAAGGTGCATTCTCTGTACCGAATGAAATTCAAAAGTAAATTTTAAAGTATAAATGAATGTATAGCTAATGCATATAATTGAGGAGATTACTGCAAATAGTGGTTGTAAATTTTAAGGAAAATGTAATGAATAATATTTCAATTCAAAAGTTACATTAAAAAACTTTACAGTTAAAGCACACTGAATTAAATACATTTTTATTTCTATTGTATTAAGCACATATCATTATGATAGCAAACAATGAGTATTGAGATGGTATGATAAAGAATCAGCTTACTTCAATTTATTTTAAGCCTTTTAAATGGTCAATATGAAAGGAATATATAATTTATGATTTTTATACTTCATTTTGTTTAACTCATTTAGTATTACCATTAGGTAAAAATAACTGGTATCACTCAGTTTTAAACTAAAATAGACATCAATAAACAGATAATCATGTAATAAAAGGTAACTGAATATTGTGTAAAAAAGTTATTTATAATATTCCTTAAGCCTTCTGTTAGAACCTGCTTTTTTTAAAAACTTTAGGCTTTCCTGCACTAAAAATCATTCCCCCCTCCATGTTATTCAATGGGAAAAAAATATAACAGGGAAATTTCAGTAAAATTTTGCCAAGGGTTTTAATGCTTGGAGGGTAAATTTTATAAATCATTATAAAAATATATAAACTTTAGGCCAGTCAGTTGATTAGCTGCTTTCTTAAACAGATTCTGTTTTCACTTCCTGAGTATTAAGCTATTTATGAAATTTTTCTCTTAGTAACATTCCCTTAGGTAATGGGAAAGAAAATGTAAGCTATGCAAGAAAGGGACAACGTAAAAAGCTGCTGCATTTGCAGGCTATATACTTCTTCAAGATGGCTTATTTCTTGGTCGAAAAATTTCATCAGAAACAAAAGCAGATTTAGGAAACTAAAAATTTTCGAACGAAAAGCATTTTATTTGCCAATAGTTTAACTAAAGTGTTTAAATAACATTTTCAAAACAAGTGCAAAAATAAATTTATTCTTTGGGAAAATACTTTTTACAGTTGGTTAGTTTGTTGTTTCAAAAATTTCATCAGAAATATATAGTGAGGGATTTCATATTCAGAATCCCAAAATGAAACCATTAACTTAAGTAAAACATAAACATTTTAAACTAATAACTAAATAATATGCTTAAAAAATAATTCTGTTATTAAGAAACAATAGTAATGTAATGATGAATTTCATATTTACACTTCTTTCATGGCATTTTATGATATGGTGTTAGTAGTCGGAAGTAGTAACAAAGAATATACATGGAGAAAAAAAGCTAGCTACTAACGACATAATGTGAAAGTCTCCCAAGATTTGTACAGTCCCTGTGTAAGTAATATTTAGTGAAAAGTAATATTTAGCAGCACAGCATATTCTTGGACTGGGTTTTCACCCACCTTTCCATCCCTCTCCCCAACTACTATTCGAGTTGCGGAGAAAATGGAATGTTTTCGTCTTTTAATTTATGTTTTGTTGCTGCATTTTTGCACTCCTTATAAACAGTAATGTGCTATTTACTAACGTATTTCCATGAGATTTCATTTATATAATTCCTGTTGATTATATCTGGTAGCACATTTTGAGATGGTATGAAAAGTCGTTAATGGTGAGATGCAGCATATTCAACCAACCGGTTCAGGTGACAAAGCTCCTGACTGTCATTTTGCTTCTTATGCACTTGCACTAAATCTTGGTACATATGATGTTCTGTTGCATCTGAGTGTTGCTCTTGCTGTAAGTTGATTTTCCAGTATGCATCCCATACTGAGTTTGGAGAACTGGACTTCTTCCTATATTCTTTAGTAGTAACCTGGAAGTTTTACAATGAATTTTAAACTCTTGTGCCATCTATGCTCAGCTTTATACTCTTTATAACTCAATCCATAAGCATTCCAAAGAGTTTAAGCTCCCCTACTGTAAAAGCTGGCTCTGTTAACAAGCTGATTGGAGTGTTTTGCAAAGCATTGAGGCTGGTGGCAAATAGAGTTAAACCAAATAATTTATTTTCATCTGTCGATTGTCTGTTTAAATAATTTCTAAAGAAATGAAAGACAACTGGGTTGTTTTTCTTAATCTTTCAAGGTTCCATTGATCAATCAATTCAAGAAATTTAATATTATGCCATAAATAAAGTGCAAAATATTGCCATATGCTATTATTATTATTATTATTTTGGTAGTATCATAGCATGCTAGTGAAATTGTCCAAATTCATTTTCAACTAAAATGAAAAAGATTAAGCTAAAATTGAATCGAAATAACGTGTTGTAAACTCTACAAGTAAAATAATATTGAAGGGTGCACATTTTCAAACTATAAGTCGGAAGTAGTAACAAAGAATATACATGGGGAAAAAAAGCTAGTTACTAACGACATAATGTGAAAGTCTCCCAAGATTTGTACAGTCCCTGTGTAAGTAATATTTAGTGAAAAGTAATATTTAGCAGCACAGCATATTCTTGGACTGGGTTTTCACCCACCTTTCTATCCCTCTCCCCAACTACTATTCGAGTTGCAGAGAAAATGGAATGCTTTCGTCTTTTTATTTATGTTTTGTTGCTGTGAAATGAAAAATAATGAAAATGAAAGACAACTGGGTTGTTTTTCTTCATCTTTCGGGGTTCCATTGACTATAATCAAATAACCATGAAAGAATATATCAAGAAAAGTGAAAGAAATCTCACAGATTTGATAAAAAACGTGTTTCTTTTCTACACTAAAAATTTTCAGCACAATAGAAACAAAAGTAATAAAAGTATAAAAAACTAGTTCTTGGATGAATAAAGGGAAATGTGAGCATGAAGAATAAGTGACTGATATTTGGCAGATTTATCTAATGATTTTTTTTAAAAGTTGCTTCTTTTTTGCTTTATTAGACAGGATTTAATTCGTGATTGATTTAATTGTTATTGATTAATTGGTCGATAACACTAAAATGATGAAGCGACAAGAACATATTTTGGAACAAAATATCACTTTCCAGAAACTCTTCAGACATGCTAGTCAACAGCATCCTCTGCTTGTAAGCAGGGTGATTACCAGCTAGTTGTATTATATTTCTGCGAGATGTAACATCCAACAGTGCAAGTCAAAAATTTTCATAAGCCTTCTTTCTTCTACCTCTATATTTTTTGCTTCTACTACTCCTAAAAACTTATTAAACATGAGGAAATTTTGCCACCACATTTTTTCCTTCTGAAAATAAATGATTAAAGCATTGTGGCCTGACATTGGTTCCCAATAAATGTTTCAATTAATATGGAAAAATTTTAAATTCAAATTTTGAAACTATTTCCATAATTAAAAAAATATTTATAGAAATAGATGCTAATAAAATTCAATTGAGCAAAAAGAAATAACTGATAGGCTAATAAATTTTGAAAAGGTAGAGTAAAACAACGATCTGTTTAAGATAAACATGTTAAAATTTAGATTCAATAAAATCACCTTTTCTTTCATGAGGTGAGCTAACTTAAAAAAATTAACCACTAATAAATTCTCAGAAAATAGTTATCTAATAATTATAAAATCATTATTTTAATGATCAAGTATGGATTTTATTTCATAAAAAGCAAAAAATGACATAACAATTGCACCATAATGACAGTCACATAAAAGAATTGTCACCAAATTCAATGTAACAGAATACATGGTTTGAAACTTAACATTATAGATGAGAGGATACTAGCTATATATCATATTCAAAGGGAAAAAAACATAAAATTCATCCCACAAATTTATTTAGACTGCTTTGATGATGCTTGACACAAAATAAAATTTAAGTAAATGAATTTAAATAAAACTTATTGTGTAATTTGAAAGAATTACACTTATCACTCAAACAAAAATACTCCTGATAAGAATTAATACTTCCTAATATTATTATTTTTTTCCAATGTTCCCTTTTATTTGGGTGCATTTATTTTCAGTTGCCTAAAATATATAAATCAAATTTTGCTTAATACATATAAGAAAAAAAGCACAAAAGTAGTCCTACAAAAATACCAGTTTTATAAATAATCCCAAATTTAATCTACATTAGCCTATTAACTGTTGTACATAGGTAATTAAAAATACAATGCTCAGTTAATTAAAATAGTTTTTTTTAGAAAAGCTTCAATTTTTCTGTCTAATTTTGAAACATAGATTTAGTAGTTTGGCAATGATATTTTTGTTTTATTTTTATGCATCCAATTTTTTTAGATTTTAACTGTTCTTCTAAAGCTTTCTTTTTATCATTTTCCGAGCTGCACATTTTTCTCAACTTTTTCTATATTTTATCTCTTACTAATAGGAAATTGCTCAACAATTCATCATAAATCCACATTTGTTAATATCAACAATTTTTATATCATATGATACGTCCATTTATAGCCACTCTTTGTATTAGATTGCCATAGAGAAACTTGAAAAATTTCTATTTAATATTACTAAAATATAACTGATAAACAAGGTATTTATAATAACAAGAATAAAAATCACTTACTTTGTTTCATCTGTCATACTTTTCCCTTCTAAATCATATATCTTAGAGGAGGATGGTATATTATTAGATGAACTTTGATTAAAAAGAAGGAAATGTGAAACCTCATTTCGCTTTTGAACGCAGTCATTTGTTTCACTGGGAATTTGTTTCATGTCTGAGTGAAAATTAAATTCAGCATTCACTAGTTTAGGGTTGCCATCTTTAACAGCAGCGAGGAAACTATTTGTTCGATGACGAGGGAATGAGTGATCTTCAGGCTCTTTATGGATTTCACAAATATCTGAAAGCAAAAATGTCTCAGAAACTGTCCCGCATGGAGTGGATGGTGGTGAAGAAGTTCTTTTAGTAATAGAGTTAATTAAAATGTTCTGTTCAGATTGAGCCTGATCAATAAAGACACCAGAGACAGGTTCAGTTTGTGTTGATTTTGTAACAACAGGAGAGTCAATAGGCAAAGTCGGACAAGAAATAGATGTGTAACCACAATGCATAGGTGTTGACCTATGGCTAGTGTAAGAGCTGCTACTCCTACAAAAGATCAAAAAATTGTTAAACAATAATGAAACAAATTACAATTGAAAAAAACAATTCAATCCATTTTTACTCAAGTATTTAAGTTGAAGAAAAGAATTCTTTGCGTTAAGGTATTTTTCATATTAAAAAGACTTACGCATTTAATACCAGATGTTTCTCATTAAATTTAGAGGAAAAAATGGTTTAAATGGTTTCCTGCGAAAATATTTCTTTTTTTTCCTCCATGATCTAATTTTTACATACAAAACTGCAACCTCACGAGCTCAAGTGCATGAGGAAAAGCAAATAATTTGCCATGCAAGAGGAAAATAAGAAAACGTTACTTTAACGATATTCTCCATAAAGAATGAAGTGACAAAAAATTTTCTTACTTAATAACTTTTCTACGTAAGTTTTTTTCTCTAGAGTATGATAGATTTTTACTAATTAACTACACTACCTAATACCAATCACACCGTTTTTTCCAGGTTTTTGCTGGCCTAAATTTTCTTTATCAAATGGGGCACCTATTTTTTAGTTTTCTAACAAAGTTTTTAATTTTTACACCAGATGGAGACACTTTTATGTTATATTTATTTTTTCTTCTTCTTTTATTTATGTTTTTTCCTTCGATTTTATAAGTTTCTTATGTCAATAGAGTGAGAGTATAACCCATGCAATTTATTTTCTTTTCTACAATTTTTCTTATTTACTTTTTCTTTTTACCAATTGTTGTAATGTTCTTTCTCTATTTTCTGTAGATGCAATTAAGATACTACAGTAGGGAACCGATTATCCGGAACGATCGGGACCATCGCTATTCCGGATAACTGATTTTTCCGGTTTTCTGAATTGCTACAAAAAGCAGTTTTTTTATTGTTAAACCTAACTAAAAAAAAATATTTGGAAATAATCTTAAAAAGAAGAAAAAACGATGAAGTAATACACTAATGACTATTTCCAAAATGATGGTAAGGTAAACATCTTTAAAAAAAGAAAGAAAAATCCTAAAATCTTATGAGGAAAAAAAAATTTTTTTTTTTTAAATGGTGGGAAAATTCATCGAATTTCGTTCCGGTTTTTTGGTTTTCCGCTTTTCTGATTTCTGGATAACTGGTTCTGTACAGTACTATATTAAAACGTATTTGCAATTTTAAATATATTTGAGATTTTATGTCGGTTTCTGTCTCTATTCATCACCATCACATAGTTTAATTCTCTTTTATAAAAATAAGATTGCATTTAAGAACAGGAAAATCTGATCATTAGATCAAGATTTTTATAGGGTATTAAAAATGCTATTTTGTGCACCGTACAGTATGCAAAACAAAATATTAAGCACCTTAATATCCTCTGATCTAACCATCTAATTATTGTGTACTAAGATGCATTTATATACCATTTGAGTAGATTACTTTAAATATGATAACTAATTTGTGTGGATAATATTTTAACTTTCAAAACTAGACAAAAACATGCACCTTCTGAATAAACATACCTTTTTTATGAGAGAATTAAATTCTTGACCACTAACATATAGGAAGTGGTCACATTCTGGAAAAAAGGATCTCTATGTCTCAATCAGGCGAGCAGCTGAATGTTTGAAACCCCTTAACATTAATTTCACCTTTTGTGTATTTTACTACATTTCTGGTATTCTTTATGTGAATTTTAAAAAAAAAATTATACACAATAAAAAAGGTGCTTACACAAGGATAATTCTAGATCAAATATAATTTCTCAGGATTATTAATTATTTTTATTATATAATTCAATGAAAGTTGAAAAAAATTTAAGCTGTAAAGTATAAAATATTTTACATAAATTTAAATTATATAATATTAAATAATAAAATACTAAATTTTAATAGTAAAATCTAAGGTTTAAACAAATTCTGCTAAATAGTATTAAGAGTAATTTAATTTCAAATGTATGACATTTTAAAATTTTCATTTCTCAGGAAGAATTTTAATTTTACTGATGCCATTCAAATTTTGGATTAATGGTGAAAAATTTTGGGCCCCTTACATTTAAAAAAATTTTAGATTAACGAGTTTTACAATTATGTACAAATATTTTACTAGCTCAGAAGATATAGCAATGTACGGGAAAAGTGAAATCAATAATAAGGAATTCAAATATTCAACAACTCTCCAGAGTTGTGAATACAAATCCATTAAAAAAAGTACAATATTATGTCTGATTTGATAACTATAAATGTCGTCTGCACAAATTAATTAACATACTAAGATTGTATCTTAGTAGGTAAAAATCCAATAACTAGATCAAAATTTATTTTAAAGCAGTTCTTCACTCTAGAAAATCAATCATCCAAAATAAAATTTCAATAATAAGTGAAATATTCAATAACACATTTTTTGCATATTCTGTTAGTTATGAAAGAATAGGTGCAGCTTACCTATTTGATCTATTATAAAAGCGAGCTAGCACTTGACCATCAAAACTCTTACAATGAAATATTTCAGATAGATTTCCTCCTACGAAATAATGAAAAATTTATGTTTTCTTAATGTTACTTTATTAGAAAAATAACTCAAGCATGAGATTATAGAACGAAATAAAACAGTAAATTAGCAAAGAATGAAGATGATACAGACATTAACAATTCAAAGCACCATTTTGATAATATATCCAATCAAATGATCAATTTACAATGTTTTAATTCAAGTGCCGTTTAATAATCTCTAATAAATTTTTAAGTTTGATGTTGTTGAGATTTCATTTTTACAACAGTTGAAATACGATAAAAGAAAAAATATTTTAATCATACTACCAAAATCAAGTTTTTTTTAATTTCAGAAAAAAAATACGTTTTGTTTCATTTTGTTAAAAAGAAACCTGAGAATAAATCCAAAAAAAAAAAAAAAAAANAAAAAAAAAAAAAAAAAAAAAAAAGCTTGCGTAGAATATAAAAAAATTTCATAAAAAGTATATAAAAAATACAAAATGGAATTAAGATGTTTATTTGCAAATCACTTTTCTATCACTAAGTAATAAAATTAGTAAAAAAATAAGTAAAATTACTTTAGATGAAAAAAAAACAAGATCTATTCTCACAACTATTTTTCCCTTTAATTAAATGGAAAAAACTATGTTTCACTTAAAAGTAAATGTTTAACTATACTTTACTACTTATACTAAATAAAGTTTATGTCTTAATTAAAGTTTAATATTACAACTACCATAACTCTAATAATTTTTAAGTTCCTTAAAATTGAATGTTTAGCTATGTTTTCTAATTTAAAATAGAAGTTTATGTTTTAATTATTAATGCAGAATTTTACAACCACTATATCGCTACTACTAAAGTCACTTAAAATTTAATGTTCAGTATTATGTTATATTTTTAAATTAATAGTTTAGATTCTTATTATTAATGCTAAAGAACACATCTTTATGGTTGATAGTTATAAAAAAAAACTTTAAATTATTAGCTTGTACAGAAATCTAAATTTTAAAATAATAAATTTAAATTATATTAATGAAACACATGAGATATAAAATAAAACATTATGATTTTGAATAAAATTTTACTGTCTACAAACATAATAATGTATACTTAATAGGATGCACATGAATACAATTTGTCAATGAGATCTTACAAATTAAGAAAAAGGATAATGCATAGTATGTTTTCAATTATTTATCTAGAAATATTTGATAAACAATAAACAAAAACAAATTAATATCATTATCTTAACTATAATATCATTATCTTAACTATTACGATATTTTCAGCTACTTTCACTGTCGAGGTAGAGAAAAGTTTCTTCCAGAAGGAAAATAATCCTGTCAATATTAAAATAGAAATTCCAATATACTTATAAATATAGAATTGTACACTATTTCATTGATTCATTTTTCTTTTTTAAAAGAGTTTATTTAAGGCATCCAGTTTAGTACAACTTTTGGGTATTTTTTTTATTGAAAAATGCATGGATGTTTTCTCAATTTTTTAAGATCTTATTGAACTTTATTTGATAAACTATCAGTACATTGTTCAATACATGTCATAACAAAAACATAAAGCAAAATATGAATAAAAAATACAATTTTAAAATGAAGTGGCGTATTCTACAAACAAAATTGTGTAGCATATTAAACATGACAACATTATAGTAATGAATATTTTTAAACCTAGATATTTTCTCATTTGAAAAAAAAAACAATTATGTAATAGAAGTAAATGTAACTCCCAATTCTGACAGTGAAGTTAATAAAATGAAAGAATATTTCAATATGTTATTAACAGTCAGAGTCTTCTTCACGATGTCAGAAATAAAAATAGATTTGTTATAAAATTTTCATCAAAAAGGAGATGTAAATAATTGCTACAACTTTAAAAATTTAATAATTAAAAAGTTTTAAAGCTAATCGAATTACAATATATTTTCATCTGTAATAGCAAATTTTTGATGCAAGGGATTTTAAAAATCTTTTGCAGATGATGCAAGTGCATTGTTTTGGTAATGGCACATGTTTTACTTTAGGAAAAATAATATATTTGATTGGCATTTTTGAACATTTCATTTTTACTTTGGATTTACACACTCTCTATTTCAAAAGTACTTCGCTTTTCCATATTCTTAATTCTTTTCTGATTTTAACACAATCTGATATTTTTTTGGTGTGTGTGTTTCAAACATTTTAATAATTTCTGTTTCCATTTACAGACTGTCATTATAATTTTAAAATAATCACCATAAGTTCAAAAGTTTAGTTTAAGATATTATTAAATCTCTATAAATAATTAACCCACTGAATTTTTAGGTAAAATCAATTGCTGTAGAAAAATACATAGACGAATTAAAAAGTAAAACTAATTAAAAAAATTAGTTTAAACTTAAACATTTTGGTAATTTCCAAAATGGGCAACTTGGGGATTCCTTAATTAATATATGTTATGTAAAAAGGAATGCACACTAAAATGTGTCTTTAGATAGTCAAAGAGATAAAACTATGGTTGAAATCTATTAGACATTGAGTTATGACAATTAAGCTTTGAAACATCAAACAAAACACTTTTAAAAAGGAAAAAGCAACAAAATAAAGGAAAATAATATTTTACCTTACATTAAAAATTTAGTTCCTTAACACACAAATTCATATGCACAATTTCAAGTTTCTTACCATCAAGAAGACTTCGAATTTCATTTTTCCCATCACAACTTTTTGATCGGTTTTCTTCATTTTTCAACTAGTATAAAAATAAATCACATTTACATTAATAAGAAAAAGAGTCTTATTTATTCAAATTAGTATACAGGCATTGTAGTAGGGCAAAGAAAATATCATAACATTTTTCAAAACAATCAGGACAAAATAAGGACATTTAGAAAGGGAATTAATAATTGATCATAGATTTATATTCAATAAACAAATTTTTATTAATAATTTTTTTCTTAGTCTTTTATGGTTTCAGTTGAATATAATCTCTTTATTACAAACACAACTATGATTTAATAGTTTCTCAATAATCAAAGAAAATACTAGAAATGAATATAATGCTTTGAAAAATACAATTAGGAACTTCATTTCATTTATTACATTTCACAATTTGAATATGTTTAACCCTCTTGGTGGTGTTTGCTTGAAATAGTTTTACTCTTAAAACAGCAAGCATATTTACCAGAGATATACCTTAAAAGGGCGAGGGTCAGACAAAGGGAATGCCTACCCCCTTTTTTCTGTTTGCTGTTAAGAGAATTTTTCACACTCTATGTGGTCAGTCAGGGTATTGACAGTTTGATTGATGAAACCCATTAAGTAGTTCACTCTTCAACTATCTTTTTTGAATACTTGTGGAAAGCAATGCTTGTTTACAGAATGATTTTACCTTTTTACAACTTATATTTAAATAATAACTGCATTTCGTTCTCACCTTCCTCACTTATAAAGATTATTAAAACAATATCATTCAAGTTTTTCTTATAGAAAAAAAACTAGTAATAAATAAAATAAAAAAATTAAATTTGAAAACAATATTGTAAAGTTTATGTTTCTTTATTTTTTATTATTAAATTTTTATTTATTTAGTGATTATTATCACTACACATACATAGCGTATATAATTGCTATTAAAATCTTTTAATTTTCTGTAGTTTTCAATCTTGCACAGTGGCAATCTTTTTTCTTTTATTTAATCTATGTCATTATCATTATCTTCATTCTAAGTTATATCTCTGATTTGGAAAGTACACCATTTGGAATATAATTTCATTATCAATATTCAAAATGTAGCTAAGTGTAATTTTGACTAGTATTAGTTAATTCCTTTTTTCACCATTTTTTATAAAATTGAAGCTTTTTAACTCTTTGTGTACCAAATAAATTTCCTTGTTGCTTGTAGATAGTACTTCCATGCAGAAACCGAAAATATTGCCGAACCCGAAAATATGAAAGATGACGTCGGCTTGATAATCATTGTTAAAATATTTTTTAAAACTTGATTATTGAAGTCTGAATAAAACTTTTTAACCCTAGAAAATTTTGTTCTTCTATTAAGGATTCGTAAACTGATGTAGTGTCAATCATATTTAGCCTTTTTTAGAAAGAAAAAGAAAGTTCATTTGCTTTTTTTCCCCTATTTCTCTACTGCTTGCTCACTATCGAGAAATTTTTCTATCATTTTTAATTTTATAACGCATGCGCTATCAATAATAAAGAATTGCTTTTTTTTTTTAGTTAATATCCTTATACAGTCACCCCCATTTAATTGCATTACTGATAACTTTTAAAAGTGTAATTTATGAGTTCAATGAAGCAAAACCATTCATGTATATTCATATTATTAAATAATACAAGTCTTAAATTATTTTTCCACATTTAAATTGCTTAATTTAAAATTTAGGAAATTTTTTCGATGGTTATGAATGGAATAATAAATTGAGTGTAATTCCATTTACTTTATTCACAATTATAAATAAACTTATTCGTATTACAACAAAAGCTGCTTGCTAGCTATTTCTAAGAAAATAAAGCATAAAATAACTGTAGGGGTCGACAACGACCTACAAGGGGTTCATGTCAAGTGAAAATGGGGGTCAACGGTTGTGGATCTCAAATAGGCAGGTCGTGACTTTTATTTTGGCATTTCATGAATGGGATAAACAACATACACTGATGCTACCTACTATTTACTTTCATTACATTACCTTATAATATAAAGACATACAGGTATAGGACAAAATAATAGGAACACCTGTGAAAGAATGGAGTCGTTCTTGACTGTCCAATAAGCGGCGGGCACGTGTCGCAAGAATGTGCCACCTGGCGGTGATGAAAGACAAGGTATCTGTCCAGCATTTGGCAGTGTGAGATTTGCATGAGAAAAATCTGTTTCTAGCAAAACGAGATTATATCAGACCTCTCTGACCTTAAAAGAGGCACGATAATCGGACCTCACCTGGCTGGAGCGTCCGTGTCCAGAACAGCGAACCTTGTAGGTGTTTCAAGGACCACTGTATCAAGGACTCTGTCAGCATACACAAAGATGAGTAAGGTGTCTTTGGCGAGGCACAACAGTGGCAGGAAGTTGAAGTTGTAAGACCATGATAGACGGGTGTTGAAGAGTATAGTCGCTCGAAAACACAAGACTACACTGCCGGTGATAATATCCGAGATGAATACCTACCTTCAGAACCCTGTATCCATGAAAACTATTCAATGGGAGTTGCATGCTACTAACATTCATGGCAGAGTAGCTATTCCAAAACCGTTAGTTTCAGCGCGGAATGCTTTGAAGAGACTATAGTGGTGTCAAGACCACCTAAAATGGGCACAAATGCAATGGGAACAAGTCATTTGGTCTGATGAATCCTCTTTTACACTATTCCAGACCACCGGACGTGTTTTCGTGTGGCGAAAACCGGCAGAAGCATTTCATGTTGACTGCCTGGTTCCAACCGTGAAACATGGAGGTGGTTCTGTGATGGTGTGGGGCGCTATATCTGCCCGTGGATTGGGGCCTCTCGTTGTCTTGAGGGGGTGGTCAAAGGGGACCATTACCGAAGCATTCTTGCAGATCATCTTCATCCTATGCTTCATACTCTCTTTACGAGAGAACGTCCTGTGTTCCAAGATGACAACGTCCCTGCTCACACGTCTCACTGTGTTCAAACATGGTTAAATGAGCATAATGATGAAGTGGACCATCAAACGTGGAGTCCTCAGTCCCCTGATCTCAATATCACTGAGCCTTTGTGGGGTTTTTTGGAGAAAAAAGTCCGTGCTCGGTTTCCTCCTCCACGCACACTCTCTGAACTCAAGACAGCCCTGAAAGAGGAATGGCTGCAAATTCCAATAAACTTTGTTCAAGACCTTTATTTGTCAATCCCACGTCGAATGCAAGCTGTCATTCAGGCCAAAGGTGGCCCAACTACCTATTAATAAAATATTTTCATTTTTTCACAGGTGCTCCTATTATTTTGTCCTATACCTGTATATCTATCTACATTCTACATAATTTATAAAAGTAGCTATGAATTAAAATTTTTATTAAAATTGAAGTTATTAGGATTAATTTTTGATATATGAAAACTGAATTATTATAAACTAGCTATTGCCTGCAGCTCCGCCCTCGTACGTTTTTATTTTCTCTGCGTGTAAGGCTTTATTTTGTAACAAAAAAAAAAAACACAATTATTTTTCAGAGGTAAATTGTAGCCTAGCCTGTGTCAACTCTTTAGCTAGCTAGACCTCCTATTTTCTCTGCGCACAAGATCATGGTGATTTGTTGCTTAACTTTTACGTGAAAACGTAACAAACAGACCGATAATACACTACTACAGTTTTGTATACAAACTTATTTCCCCAATTATAATATTAGTAGCGGGGTACAGATTTTATAGTGCTCTATTTTATTCCACTTACAAATTAACTAAATTAGTAATTAAATTAGCTTGAATTTAATTAATAAATGTATAAAATTAAGTTTTTCACACTACACTTCACTACAGTTAGAAGTTTAAATCTTTTACAGTGAGTCACACTATACCAGCTGTCAAAAATACATTTGAAGTTGATGCTGATGAATTTACAAAAAATAAATATCAGGTAAGCGGGCCCAAAACCGAAAAACATGGCAAGGGATCCACGAGACAAAAAAAAAGTTCGGGAACAACTGGTGTAGAGCTAAGATTACTTAAGAAAATTCCTTATCCGTACTTTTGAGAAATTTTTAAAAAAGTAGAAATTATAGTGGTAATTAATTTGATGCAAAGTAACACGTTGAAGAAAATCTTTTGCAGATACTGCTGTTCATGAATTTCTAACAGCTTAATTTAAAATCCTTCAGTTCTAAAATCAATAAAATGATTTTATTAAACGGAAAAGATGTTACATTCACTGATTAGCTCAATATCAGGGGTCAGTCCAGACATTTTGTTGAAGATCCTGTTTTTTTAAAATTGTGAAAAAATTACTCGTAATTTGCGAATATAAAATAAGTGTAAGTCACATTCTTTCAAGCAGGGTCCTGTTTCGTGAATTTGTGCAAATAGGGTCCTGTTATCGAAAAAAACTATTTCAAGGAGTTTCAAATTGTAAATGGATACAAGATTATGCTAAACACTGTAAAATTAAAATTTCAAAAATAAACCGCCATTGCTGCTACTAAATTAGAGATATGCAACATACAAATATTGGGTATTTAGCCTACACTGCACAATGCAGAATATTCATTTCGCTGAATAATGGAAACAAAAATCACTCACATTTTTTATAATTTCAATTGACATGCAACACTGTTACTTTACTGTTAAATACTTTACTGTTTTTTTCTAAGTAAATGAAAATAAAATACAAACTTTAATTTTCTTGTACCTTTAGTGATGTTCCGCATCAAAAGTATGTTAAAAATACGAAAAATAACTTCTAACCAGTGAGGGAACAGGCATGTTCCTTTACTGAGCATGATTTCCCAGTGAATGAACATTATGTGTTAATATGTTGAAACTTTAATTTTCAATTCATGATTACAAAAAAAAGTTATTTTCCAAGTATTTATATGTTATAATTTCAAGAATAAGCTTGTTTTTAAATATTGGTATGGCTTATAAATTCATAAACAGCATTAAAAAATAACCAAAATTAAATGTTCCTTTACTGGGTGTTCCTTCACTGGTAAGAGCTGTTCCTTCACTTGATCTTCTTACTACTTGTTATTAATATGTTGAAACTTTAATTTTCAATTCATGATTACAAAAAAAAGTTATTTTCCAAGTATTTATATGTTATAATTTCAAGAATAAGCTTGTTTTTAAATATTGGTATGGCTTATAAATTCATAAACAGCATTAAAAAATAACCAAAATTAAATGTTCCTTTACTGGGTGTTCCTTCACTGGTAAGAGCTGTTCCTTCACTTGATCTTCTTACTACTTGTTATTTGAACCCCAAAAACTTTAAAACAATATTATGTAAGTTCTCTACAATTTTTTTACATAATTTACAATTAGTAGCAAATATGTTCTCACTGTCATTTAACTAAAATTACGAATTTTGAAATTAATATGATTTTTTAAAAGGCAAGCGAAGCTTAAGTGTTCCTTCACTGGTTAGTTTACCCTATTAACTTTTAATAATAATGAAAAAAAATTTCTTCCATTCTTCATTAAAGATCAACAAATAAAATTTAACTCTCTAAACAAACAAAGACTGTTACATTTTTTGCTTTTGCGATCAATTTTACACGGTGGTAGTTTATGTAACAAATATGTATCAAGTTTGATGAGCAGAATTGTTTTCAATTTTGTCAGCACTAACAAATTGCAGGACTATCAGATTTTCTATGGTTGAAACAAATGTGTTGTTGTTGTCAAATTCCTTTTAAAATTAATTCCTAAGTAAAAAAAGGAAACATTTTTTAAACCCCTCAAAACGCTGTTTGAATATATATAATTTTGTTAAATTATCCAATAAAAATAACTTTTTTAATTTTCTCTATTGATAAAAGATTTATACTCCTTATTAAATAAATACTAGATTGTTTGACCTGTTTTTTGGTCTCAGTCTCAGTAATAGTAAAAAACTGAGTAATACATATAAATTAACTTTGCGTAGCCTTTTTCTTTTATTATTGTCCCTGATATAAATTGATTATAATTAAATCAGAAATTTGAAACAAATACATAAGAATATACAATAGCATTTACAAAATTTCGTTTAAATAATTAGAAAAAAAATTTTGAAATTATTTTATCCTCTGATTTTTACCTAGTCTTGTTTTTATTTAGTTTGTTTGGAATACATTTTTATGTAAGCCATATTAGTTTATTAAATAATGAATAACTTCATAAGTACATGAGAAGACTTTGAAGTAGTTTCCTGTTAAATAATTTAAGTTACCAAAAATTAATGCTTAATTGTAATTTATTAAATTCCTTTACTATGACGCAATAAAAAAAGGATCATATTTAGTATTAAGAATTTTGCACGCATTATTAATATATCACTTGATAGTATTCGATAAAATTTAAATTGTCACAAAAAATAATCAGAGTTTAGCTGAGAAAAATTTTTTCAAAATATTATTATATGGTTTTATTAAAATTGAACTTAAACAGATATTTTATCTCATCCGTTTCTTTGTAGTTGGATGATTCTTCTTTTAGCAAAAATGTTTTTGAGTGTACAAGTTATTTTTTAAAAATTCAATAGCTGTCTTTCGTATTCTGTTCAAATTTTTCTTAAATTTTATTTCTTTGCGAATTTCAGATGCGATAATTCAAGGGAAATGCATAAAACATGACAAAAACAACAACAGAATAAGACTTTGCTTCAGCATTTTCTAGAATAATTTTGAATATTTGTGCGCAAATTTTTAGAATAACATGAAAAAAAAGAAAAAAAAAGAATGTAATTAGAAGAATGTTTGCGAAGAAAAACTTTAAAAATTTAAAATTTGCAAACTTTAATGACAAAATAGTAAAGTATTTCCTGGCAGTTAGAAAGAAATTAAATAAGTCAAAATCTAAACTAAGTTAAAATCTCTTCCTTCATAAATATATAAGTTCACAAAATAAAATTCATACTTAAGTTCGCAAAATAAAATTTATCTGATGAATATTTTCAAAATTCGAATTTACAGTACTTATAATAAAACAGCAGTACATTATTAATAGAGATATTTTAAAACTTATTAAAAATATGCGAGTATTTATAAGCAATTTTATATATTATATTTTATTTATTCCTATTTTTATTAATTCCAACCTAAACTTAAATTTTAACAAAATGGAAGTAAAATAATAACAAAAGCAGCAAAATGTTTAATTTATTATTAGCAAAAGAAAACATAAAATTAATAATTTTTCCCTTCAAAACAAACTTTTACTATCAGTGCAATTAAACTGCTAACATACTATGAACTCTTGAATAAACTCACAACTCTTCCACTATAGTGATTTATGATGACAGCTATAACCACCCCTCAATTAGTACCCAGTCGGCGGTCGTAGGGGAAGGGGAAAAAAATACCAGCCAAAAACGCGGGCCCACCGCGTTTTTGGCTGGTTAGCTGGTTACAAAGAGAGGCAACCCGAGTTATTTCGGGCGTAGTAATCATGCTTTGCGTGTAGTAATCATGCCCGAGTTATTTCGGGTCCGCCGCCAGGAGGGTTAATTTTTCAAAAATTGAAAAGAAACAAAAGTTAAAATGATAAATTAAAACAATGTTTCATGAACTAGAAAAAAGATTACATTATATACCACAATATATGAGGAAATAATCACCTAGGTCAGCAAGAAGTCACCACTTATTACACAAAAAACTGTACTGTTAAATGAGAAAAACTATGTTTCAAAAATAAGAACTACTCTTAAGAACAATGTGGCATAGATAAAAGACTAAATTATCAGATGCCCCTGCAAACATTTTGGTTGAATTGATCAAATATGTAAAAGTCGTACTCAGAGAGGAGAAAACTGGTACAACAGTTCTAAGAACACAGTTAAAACTATTTATGCAAATATGCAAAAAGGATAGTGTTTTTAGTTTCTTTAAAAGGAAAATACATAGAATTATTTTACACATGTGCAAAATAAATAATATTTATCTTAAGCTTTCAGCATATATAAGCATCAATAAAATTAGTGGAAGGTAATTTATAGAAATAAATATTCTGAAAGCCAAAGCGTTAAAAAAGAAGAAAAAACTTCTAAAACCACACAAACTATGAAAAAAAGACTGATTTTAAAACTAGTTAATATTAAATTACTTAGTTTCCTTACGAGAACACCTTTCTATCTTCTTCTACTTATCCTAAAATAATTACTTAAATTTTCTTTGAACACCCAGTATAACTAAGCTGTTCTTACCAGGTAGGTGAACACAACTTGACTTCGTACCAGTTGCTCCCGAAGAGCTCTAATTTCATTATTTATTTGAACTCTTACATCATTTGATTCCGGAGCCTATAACAAACACAAAAAGTTAAAATGACTATCAAAATAAACAGTTACAAAATATTAAAAAAAAGTTATAATTTACCACAGATGCCAATGTATTTTTACTCTCTTTATCTTCACTTGCTGAATCCTAGAAAAAAATTTATATTTACTGGAAAAAAAATTCTAATAAATTATTGAAACATTTCCAAAACAAAAAAACTATTTTTAATGTGTTATGTTCTTGATTGCATCTACTAGCTCTCAGCTGGAATAAAAAACCATGTTTAAAATAATCATGTTGTTTTTAGATTAACAGCTATTATAGCCATGCATTCTTAGGACCAGAGTTATATAAAACTTACAACACGACAACCTCACTATGTAGCATCACTGAGAAACAAAAATTTTAAAACAAAATAGCTATGGAGCACAATAACACCATATTACAATAAAACTATTCTAAAAATGAAATTAAAATTTATAAAAAAAATAAGAGAACGAAAAGCTACAAAACCTTAAAGTGTGATTTCTTGAAAGAGTGAAGAGTGATATCAGTTTGTCAACAGATTTTGAAAAAGCATTTAAAATTGTAACCTATTATGACAAAATGCTAGTCATTCTACTTGTAAATGAACTAGCAAAAAACTTAATTATTGCATCCAAAACAATGGTTAGAATTGGTTTCTTCAAAAAAGGACAGTTTTATTTAACACTGAAACTTGGGCCTTACTGCACAGACAAATATGTATGATTATACAAATCTGCTTAGGATGACATATATGTTTCACTAATATACTATGACAAAAAAGTGGTTTGTTAGAAATTCAGGTTTAGTAATAGTACTTTACAAAGAAATAAAAAAAACAATTAAAAATTTATTGCTTCTTGAGGCACCAATAAGCATAAATATCATTTAAACTATACATATGTTTTAAACTATTTATTATTGCTAAACTACTAAAGAAATAAACACAAGATCAGATAAAAGTTATAAATTTTATTTCATATTTAACTTTTGCTTTGTGTCAACAAACAAAACAAATTTACATTTTGTATCGTTTAAAAACAAAATAATAAATAAAAACAATATTTTGCTTTAATAATATTTGTTTGTTTAACTAGTTTTCAATCATTTCTCAGAATAACCTTAGTTTTATTTCCTTTTATGTAAAACACATTTATCCACCATCACCATGAAAAATTCATGGATTTTTCTTATACTTATTTTCTTCAACCCTCTAACACAGGTTGTGAATAATAAGGATTTTTATGGTTAAGTGTCTTGTCATAAATGAGTTTTTGCCACAGATATACTAAGTTCTAAGACTTTACCAGGTCTTGGTACCCTTTACATTGTGAAAATTTATTCTTTTACCTGGTAAGTTTTAGGTACTCAGCAAAAGTTTCTTTTATTATTTGGCCAATTCCGGGTACCCAGCCATGTATTAAAAAAAAAATTTCTGCAGCAAATATAAAAATCATATAATTTTTATCGAACACATATTTAATAAGATATAGTTAGAGGAAATTTACTATGCACTTATATAACTTACTTTATCTATCTGAAACATATGTTTTTATTTTTAGACTTTTTTAAAATAAATTTTAAAAAAAAGTTTCTGAAAAAAATTTGGATTGATTGGTGACTGTTCGGACATAGAATGATTAATGAAAAACTTTGCTATAAAGTGGAGACATCTGCTGACAGTTGATTTAATTACTAATTAAATTTTTAATTACATTTATTTATGTAACTTCTGTTAAATGTAGGAAATTTAAAAATACTTTCATAAAATGACTGTATATTGAATAAAATATGCTTTAACTATTAAAGTTAAATTTTTAGTCATCCCATAACTTAAAAAATAGTTTATGTGCAATGCGATCTACTTTAGAACAATCTCTTAAGCTTCTCAGTACTCAGTGAGAAATTTTATCTTATTACCAATTTGGAACAGAAGAATCATATTGCAGTTTTTCTGTCCTTAATGTTAGAATTTTATCTTAGGAACTTTGAGCCCTCAAAAGATAAAGTATTCACTATATCAAGCAACAATCAAGGACAGAATTTGCTTTTACGAAAAAGCGTATCTGTGATGCCAGAATTGGCAATTTTCCAACGGCTAAATGTTCTCCTGTGTCCGATCGGACAAAGGAGAAGCATGGGTAGGAGATCCAAAATTGGCGATTTATTAAAATATAGCATAGCCAAAACAAAGCCAATCAGCATATAAATATTGGGTTTAAAATAATACCTTGGCGATCACGAGTCGCCAACAAATTTATGAGAATTATTACAATCATGCAACTGAAACATTTAGCCGTTGGAAAATTAGAATAAAAAGTTATAAATAGATTTTTGTTTTCGATTAAAGGCGACAGTGAATATATAAGTCTGCATTAGTAATGAAATAAAAAAGTATCCGTTACATTGATCTGGAAGAGAAGAAATAAATATTTTATGTTTGTTTTAAAAAGATTAAGTTTGTGATTTATTTTAAATGTTATTCTATTAATAAAAAATCAGCTTAAGTAATGAAAGATATTTTAAAAGATAGAAAATAAATATGTGTATGCCAATTCTGGCATCACAGTATCTATGAAACTAACCTATATTTACGTAACACGGAGAGAAAAAACCTCTAATGGTTAAAAAGTCAATAAGAGAAATTTAACCAGATAAATTAGAAATTGAATTCAGTGAGCAAAACAGTAAGAAACAAGCTTTCCGCAAAAATTTAGTTGAAAGTTACCACTGGCTGATTTTATTTACAATGCTTTCTTAGAATATTAAATATAAATCAACTTATTAACAAAATGTTCCTGAATTTTCTTTTAAGTAGTTTAAAAATAAAAGTTTCTTTTGTTTTAAAATGAAAACTACCAGCAAAAAATTTATTTATCAATTTCTCGTTAAAACAATTATTTTGGTGTTAACATGCTTTTTTTTTTACTACGAAATTAATCATTAGCAATGTTTAAATTTATAATAGCATTAGAATAATTAATGTGTTGTTAATAAGAAAGTATTTATGCTCAGTTTTCAACAGCTGTATATTATACAAACCCGAATAATGAAAACATATTACAGAGCAATGTCCCATATCGGGACGTCCCTTTTCCGGAGGGGTCGATTTCCCGGACAAATTTTAACAATCAAAATAAACAAACATCTTTTCATCTTCCCCTCTCTTAAAAAAAAGAGGTCTTTTGACAAGTTTTTTCCTTTTCTGGCTTCTAGTGATTTATGCATTGAACCCATAAATCACCAGAAAAAGGAAAAGAAGATCAACCAAGACCATCGAGTGATCAATAATGATGCTCCTCCTCTGGAATGCAGGAAAGGAGGAAGATTTGTTTTTAAAAAAGCACAATTGGGTCCCCTCTCCCCCCCCTCTTCTTTCCTATGCAGCTGGCTAGTAAAAGAGGCATTTCCTGGAACCTTTTTATTAGTGTTAGGGAAAGAAGAAATACTGTGAAAAAGGGTAAACGCAGCAAACGTTAACGTGGAGGGGGAGTCACTTTCAGTCACATAAGAAAAATTAAGAGAACCCAATCCGCATGCAGCGCCTTTATGCTTGATTGTTAGTCAATGATCAGAGAGAAAGTAAGAATTTGTCACTTTCCCGCCCTCAACTTGAATGTCAAATAAGGAGGAATTTAATTTTTCTCCTTCACCTATCCACCTTAATAAATGACAGGAATTTCCCCTCCTTGCTTGAATTGTTCTAGTTCAAAATAGCAGAGAGAGCAATTAATATTTTCATAACTGTCAAATTTTTTTCGTTTTCTATATTTTAAGCAATAATTATTTTTTTCTAATATTTTGTTTTTGAGTTGATTAGATAAAATACTAATACTAAAAAATTATTGCCCGAAAAATAATATTTATTTATTTATTGCTTCTTAGATTCCGATCGTTTATTAGATCGTTTTAAGCTTTGTTTATCTTGGGAGTCTATTATGGGAAAAAATCTAATATCCGGACATCCGGAAGTCCCATCAATTCCGAATGCGCGACTTTCCACTGTATTGCCTTAACTTCTGAAAGAAAATTTAGATACATACATATTTAATTTTTCTACAGTTATCTTTGAATTTTATTCATTACAATTTGATTGACTTTAAAAAACAGTCAGTGTAACTCCCTATTTCTAACTTTATATTTATTTTTATTTAAATATTATATTAGTTTAATTAAAATAGTTTTCAACATTAGATTTTTGAATTTTCATGTTCTACTCCTAATAAAAATAACTTCTCTTAAGCGAGAATATTCTCTAGCCCAACCCATTTTACCAAGATTTTCTTGAACTAAAATTCCGCACAAAAGTTAAATATGATATTTTGATGATTTTATTTAACACAAGGAGGATTGCTAAGTGAGCCACAATTCAAAGAGAGAGGAAAATATGATGACTTAAATAATTTTCATGCTTTAAACATTTACAAAAATACCCAATATCACAATACCTAAGTCAATTAAAAAAAATGGATTTTTAATAAATATGCTTATCAATCAGTTTTTGTTTTCATCCTTATTAAACATGCAATCTTAAATTCCAAAACATTCCTCTGAGTAAAGATTTGAAATTACAATTATTTTGGTAATGCAAATAATAGAAAATTAATTTATTGAAGTACAGTAGAGAACCAATTATCCGGGATGCTCGGGACCATCGCTATCCCAGATATCTGAATTTCCCGGTTTTCTGGATCGACCAAAAAGTGTCGTTAATCGATGTNAATGGTTCTCTACTGTATATTAAGACTGCACAAACAAAATAATTTTTACAACAAGTTGTAAAAGATCTTTTTCAGCTCATAAATTAGTATAGTAAAATAAAAAGTTGTAAGAAAAAATTCAGAGACTTAACAGAGACTAAAAGCCAGGTCCAGGTACCCATTACTGTGTACTGGGAATTTATTAAAATTCGTTATTATTTTTCACACTTTTTTCTCCGCCAACACATTTAAATGCATAAAGATAAGAAAAAGAGTTTTAGCAATAAATTTAATCAATTAATGGCCAATACATGGATTCCTTAACCTTCCGGGGCAAAAACTATTTTAACGTATACACGACACTCACATTTTTAATTTTTTGGGGAATAAAGGTGTCCTGTGGTGCTTAGCCATACAGCCACACCCTCGGGGCCATTTTCTCTAGAGGGGAATGCTTAGCGGTGATTTTGCTGCAATTACTTTTTTGAGAAGGATGATCCTAGAATGGTGTGTGATGACTTACTTGGGTGTTCGACTTTTCTCCAACTTAAGTCCCGTTAAAAAAAATTCAGCACTTCAATTTCTTCTAAAACTTCCGCTGCTTATAAGTTATCATTAGAAGAAACTCATTTTCTTTCCTATTAACTCTTGTCTTTGCTTTACGAACTGTTTTTGTGGACTTTTTTTTAAACTTTCTTTAGTTACTTATCCTTTGTGGTATTTATTACAATTCTTTATACAGTTGAACCCCGCTATAGTGAACCTGGGATATAGTGAACACTCGGATGTAGTGAACTTTATTAGCGGTCCCGTCAGTGCCGTAACTTCACCTTTCGGGGCCCTGGGGCTCAAATTTTTGTCGGGGCCCTTTCTAAAACTTTGTGTACTCCATCTCTAATCGTCATTTTAGCTATTTATGTATCATGTTGATTAATATATTTATGAAAATAAGCCACTTGTTCACATAGAAATGGGATTACAAAATATTGTAAGTTGTAAATTTAACACTAGAATGTAAAATGTTATATTTAAAAAAATTAATTTTTAATTACAAAACACAAATAAGACATCTNATTCCTATAAAATGTGTCATATTACTCTCCTTTATGCTTATCACTTTTAACTATACTGTAATAAATGTCAAACAGATCATTTATCTTATACTCCTCCCTCCCTGCCAAGCCTCGCTTTATCTCTTTTCCCCAAGCTTGCTCTACAACTAGTTAACTTGGCCACCTGCTGAATTTTTGGAATTTTCTTATCTGTTCAAACCATATTCTTTACAAATCACCCCTTGACAATCAAGAAGGGGAACAATTTAACTCATTCTACAGCTGCTCTCTTCATATTCTTACATTATCTATTTTACACAAGATTTTTATTTCAAAAGCAGTGAAAATGGCAAATTCTCTTAAAGAGAAAAGCGTTTTCGATAGAGGACGCTATGTAAAGCGTATAAGTTAAAATTGTAAAGCGTATTGATGATGGAACCAATCAATCGACACTGTGTAAGGAATTTTCCTTGTCAAAATCTACAGTTTCAAACATTTGAAAAAAATCGAAGTGCAATTCTGGCGGCATACGACAAAAACATGGTTTCATCGAAAAAACTGCGTGGAGCTGCAAGAGAAAACGTAGAAGATGCTTTGTTAAGATGGTTCGAAATCTTGTTCAAAATGTACAAATCTTGCATTCTTTGCACATTGTAGATAAGAAAATTGATGAACTCAATTTAAAATCAAATTGTGTTCAATCAAAAATCACAAATTTTTTTCATAAAAAGTGAAAATAAAACTAACATTTAGTTTTACATTACATTACATTTTAATACATTAGTTAGAAACTAAACTAATGTTTAGTTTAGTTTCTAACTAATATTAATTCCATCAATTTTTGCTTTATTATCTGTTAATTAGTTAATAATTTTTTAAATAACTTATACAAAATTGCAAAGCCAATTTTCAATCATTCAACTGTCTAATGCAAAAAATATTCTTCAAAAAATTTGGATATAGTGAACCATCGGTTATAGTGGACACATTACTGAGTCCACAGACGGTTCACTATAGCGGGGTTCGACTGTATTTAACTTTTATAACATTCATTTCTTAATTTTTTATGATTGATTGAAAAAGCACTCCTATAAGTAAATTAACAACAGAATTTTTTAAGCAGCTAAAAATAAAATGATAGTAAATCTCCCATTTTATTTACAACTTTTAATATTGTACTTTAAAACTTATCCAATTTTTTTAGTTAAACAGCATATTTGATTTTATTATTTACCTTTTCAAGAATTTTGAGGATAATTAGAGCATTGAAGAATGTATTAAAATTTCTGGAAAGTACATGAATTTTATTACCTAAATTTATGTTTCTGTTCAGCGATAGAATTTTGAGTATTGTATTGTATTTGAGTGGTATATAATAAAGTTAAGATTTTCAGGTGCTTTTAACTCTTGAGTTGAAGTATTTGAACATCTGAACAGAATAATTAAAATATACTTTGGTTTTCTTCGAGAATGTTTTTGGTGAATGAGAAAGAATGTTTTTAGACATTCTTGTGTTTTGTTTTATGGATGCAATGGGAGTTTTGGAGTATGTTGCATCTGATTTGACCGATAAGCAAACATTGTTAATTTGAAAAATATCTTCAACTCATGTATTTTTATTACAATTAATTTCTTAAAAAAATACCATGAATTATGCATGATTTTTGATATAAAAATAACTATCTTTAAGAAAACTTAATGTAGTCAACTTCAATAAAATAGACAAATTTGATAAAATATAAACAAATTTATTTTAAGGTTTTGAACTATTCTGAAAAAAAAAAGTTTGTTCCATAAAAACCCAGCCTGTTTCAAAAACATCAGCTACTCCACTTTAATTTCTAAAAGTATTTCACTATTGAATAAAAAATATTATTAATTAAAAAATATATATTCACTTAAAAAGAAAATTTTCTTAACTTACCTTAACGTCTCGTAATTCAGCAAAAGTTTTCTGCAGTAAAGATGAACCTAAAATTAAGCAAAATTCATAAAAAATATACTGGTTGTAATAAAATGGAGAATGTCCAAAATTTGATTAAAATGCATATACAGTATAGCCTTGATTATCTGGAGCAATTAGGATAGAGGCCAATCCAGATAGCAAAAAATTCTGATAATTGATATACTTAAAAGAAAAGAAAAACAGGTACATTAAGTATATTTAAACTTAATGAATATTAAGGGAAGTTACTACAAGAGCTGTTAATTGTAGCATTGCATACTTAACTTTAGCTTAATACTATGCACAATTAGAAATTAATTATTTAACATTTTGTTTTACTTTTCAATGAAATAAATTATCACATATATATACACTGAACAGTACATACTTTTAAAAAAATCATTGTAATACAGTAAAAAAATTCTTGATAGCCTCATAAGTTTTATTAGAGGGCATATTTTTTTTTTAAGTAGGGGCAAATAAATTTACTGAAGTATATTAAAACTGCAATAACTAAACTACTTTTAACAAGTAGCTGTAAAAGATCTTTTTCAGCACATAAAATGTTGTAGTAAGAAAAAAAGTTTTAAGAAAAAGCCACATTTCTCAAATGGAATTAAAAATCAAAAAATAAATTTAAATTGTTTTTGTCACTTTTAAAACCAATAAAAATATGGAATGCATCACTTTCAAAGAATGTGGAAAATATTTTAGGTTTATTTTGTATCTAAGTTTACAAAGTGGTAGTAATTTTAATTGAGGATATATTCTGCATCTTTAATCAAAAACAGAGAAGCGAAGATATAGCAATCAGAAAACAATTTAAATATAGTCATCTGAATTGAAGCTCCAATGAAAATTGTAAAAATTCTGCAAATAAAAATTCAAGGAATCAAAATGTTGAGTTCAAATCTCGCCCGGCACTTTTCTTACACAAGCTCTTTTATATAATCTGTGTTGAATTATAAAAATGATTACAAGCACTAACATGTTTTGCTGTTGCTGATAAAATTAGCCAGCTTTGTAATTTAATTTGGATTATTTCAAACTTAAATCCTCCTATCAATGAAGAACTAGCAGAACAACAGTTCAATTAATACAATGTACATTCAGCTAATGAACTTATGTTTGATATTTTCAACTACAACTGATCTAAATTTTAGGGTCACTAAATCCATTTTTACTATTCTTATTGCATAAGCATAATTTTCCAATTAGCTTTATGAACTTGATAATGAATTTTTTTACTACATTATTACTTTTATTAATTATTAAGCTACTTTTAATTGCAACAACAAACTATTAAAAAATTAAAACCAGTAAGATCATTTTTAACAGTTTTGACCATTTTCCACCACTTTCAGATGGCTTAACCAATCTTATCTAACGTCCTAGTCAAAATCAGTCTTGACTAGATAAAATTACAACTTTGTTACAAACTTCTGCTGGAAATAACCAATGCAAAATTAATTACTTTTTTTTCCGTCCTAAAAATGAGAGCAAAAATTATACTCAATACCGTTGTTTCTCAACCGCTGGCTCACAATCTTACTACCACACACAAAGGGAGAACTTATTGAACCATTTTCAGATCTAGGATAAAAATCACAATTCAATTTAATGAACATCTATCAGTTCTGGATAAAAACTAGAAAAGAATATCTCCATCTTCATGAAAAAGCAATTAAGATTTTATTGCCCTTTTTAATAACTCATTTATGAGAAACTACATTTTTGTTGAGTGTTCTTAAAACAAAACATCGAAATCAACTTCGTCTTACATTTGCTTGATATGTAGTTGTATCTGATTTAATATTTAAAATGAACATGCTAGTCAGCAAGCAACAGCAATCTCATTAAATTCATTTATTTATTTTTGAATGTTAATTAGTATTTCCTGTTATTCATTTCATATTTACCTGTATTCTTTTGCTACCTACACATGGCGACATAATTTGATCAATACATTTTGTTATTTAAATTGTAAAATTAATATTCGTGCTAGAATTAATATGAATTTCATTTGTATTTTAATAGATTTATTCCTAAAATATTTTTCATTTTAGATAGTATGTAAATGATCAGAAACAAACCAGACATAAAATGTATATTAAAAGTATGTGAATAGTCCAAATTACTAACCTTACCAGTATGTGCTAAAATACTGAAATATTTTATCAGTCCTTCAAGTAAATCGGGTTGAGTAACACCGCTCTATATTATTTTTGGTTTTTTATCTACTTCCTAAGATAAAGATTCCATTGAAATTTTTAAAACAAAAATGAAGTTGTTGGTAAAAAAATTATTTTCTAATTGATGCATATAAATTCACACGAAAATTATAAAAAAAGATTTTACATAACTATTTTTCTTAACAGTAAACTAGAAAAAAAAAATCAGTACATTTAAGAATATTTAAACCAACTTACATACCTGGAGAAATTTCAATGGATTTCTGCACATCAGTGATAACTCTGAAATTGAAAAAAAAAACAGTTTTATCACAAAAATCTGAAATAAAACTGAAAGAATTAATAACAATTTTAAAAACTTCTGGTCTTAATTATACATTGGTACAGAAAATGCAATTTAAGAACTACTTTGTATAATCAATATTTTATAAAAATGAATTATAAATCACTAACACAAATTAAATTAAATTTAAGTATGACTTGTTATAAGCCATTAATTGCTCCTGAAAAAATATATATTGAAATACTTCATTTGAATATCAATTTATATCATTGACTATGTGCACTATTGATGAACAACGGGATTAAGGTAAGGATGGAGGGAACCAGAAAGTTAGTTGGAACATATGAGCCATTCAAAGTTACAAAAAAATTAAAATATGTATTACATAATAAGAATGTCAAATTGAATAATATTAAATGTAAAGAAAAATTATGGTCTAGATGTGTATAAGGATAAGGCTTTTAAAATTTTTAGGTAATGTTTGTAGGAAGAAACATTTTAAAAGTTATTATAAATTAGAAAGCAATAATAATAAAATAAAAAAATTAGTTTCGTATGGCTTTATAAAACTTCATATGGATTATTTAACTACATAACTAGATTTTTTTAAAAAAAAATTTTTACATTCAGAAAGACTAACAAAAAGCAAAATAAAATTTTATGTTAAGTGTTTAATGTTTGTAATTGATAAATATCAATAAAAATAGATTCCAACTTGTCTACATGTGCTTTTTTTAGGAGTGTTCAGCAAACAGGTACAATAATAGTTTACAATAGGAATGTGTCAAACAGGGCCCTTAAATGAAAATACTTTATATTTCTGAATGTGAATCCAAAAAAGTATAATTAAGTAATTATAAATTGATATAAGAACTTAAATTTATTTGTCCCCAAATTTTCATTTTTTTCTGTGACTCTATTCCAAAAAAAGATGTGCACCACTAACATAAAAAAAATCATAGAAGTCAGAAATTTCATAAATTAATTTAAAATTTTAAAACATAATATAGAAAAGTTGACTGTCTCAGTTAAATACAAAGGAAGTTAATATTCACTGCTGATCAAACTGAAAACAAATTACGAATAACTGCACTATTTATGAAGAAACAAAATACACAAAGTTATGAAAATTCTTTACAATCTAAACTAAGAGTCTGGTTGACAGGGAAAGTGTAAACAAGCAAAATTTATATTTTAATATAAATAGAAATTATTCAATCACATTCAATTTAAAAAACACTTAAGAACAGAGCTCGAAAAATTTCAATTTTTTTACATATCCTACTAGCATATGTTCTTTATAAAATAGTACATGCTTGAGGGAAACTTTTTACAAGCCAAAGCATCTTTTTCGAATGTATATTAATCAAAATTATACGTACCAATAGCAAAAGCTCAGCTTTCCAGAATTAGAGTAATCAGAAAGCTACAATAACTTAAATTTTTTGGTATTTTATAAAAAAATAATTCAGATCTTTTCTTTTATTAATGAGATAAATCGGTTTAAAGCTTTATTTTATAATTTAAGAATGTTGTTTTAGCTATTATTCTTTTTGTGAATTAATTTTTTATCAAAATTTTTACTATGCTGTATTTTTTTAAATCATTTCTGAAGCACTATTTTGGGGTAACTTTTTCAAAAACACAAAAATATAGAAAAATTAGATTTTTGTTATAATGCTTTATTTATTTATTTTTTATAAGAACTTAGAGTGATTTATTTATTAGTATCATTTTCTTTCCCTTTCCTATAGCTATTAGTAAGTCTTATTTATCTATCTTCATTAGTTTTCTATTAACAGTGATGCTGATATACTTTTTTCATTTATTATATAAATATATATTTAGATATATTGTTTTGTTTCAGTTGCGCAGCAATATAAAACACAGTATAATACAGCATTATAAAACACTGAGATTTAGTTTTTTCTCCATTTATCATTATATTTAATAAGCTTCCATTAAAATAATTTTTTGGTTTCATAATGTGCAGGATTTTTTTTCCTTTTTTAGAAAATAAGGCAACATTTAAAATAAATATTTTTGGCCCTGGAGTAACTGGAATTTCAGCATATTCAAATTTGCCATATCCTGTGCATTCTGGATAATTCAGGATTTACTATATTATTAATCTATCCAGAAAATGAAAAATGTCATATCCACACTTTCATTTTCAGTATTAAAGAAGCATGAAGTATTATTTAACAAAGAAGTTTTAAACACAAATAAGCTCTGCTAGAATTGCCTTGTATTGCTCATTGGTTACTTTGCATGAATAAGCTTGAATGAAGTAAATGAAAAACATAATTATTAACAAAGAAGTATTAAATATTATTGGAAAATGCACCTTCTAACAACATTCTTTTCACGAAAAGGCAAATATTCCAACAGAAAGTTTAATGCATTTTAAATTAATATTTAAATGTATAACTGAGTATGTAAGAGTAGGAAATGCATTCCTGGTCAAAATTTTCACATGAGAGGGGAAAGAGAGAGAATAATGTTCGAGCTCTGCTAGAAGAAAAAGATTTCGGAAATGAAAAATGCCTAACCTGCCAGTTTGTTGATGGACAACATCTTGGCGGGAACAATGAGAAACACAGCTTCCCATTCTACCAGACTTGCACTTTCTCTTGTTTAAGTGCAGTTTTTGAACAAATTTTCTCAAAAATTTGAGAAATTTTATTTTTAAAGAGGCACAGTTTTGTTAGATTTTTTAAGCATTGAACTGATAAAATTTTATTGTTCCATCAATTCTTAGTAAATTTATACAAATAAATAATTAAAATTTTAGAAAATTTACAAAAGACAGCACCATTTACATGATTGGTGCTATCCTAGAATTTTATATCACATACTTTTATGTGAATTAAATTGAAATTCTTTAACTTGAAAAACAGCAATGTAACAGAATTTCCACTCAAACACTGGCTGAGTACCAATATCATTTAAAATAAGTATAGCTCTTCTTTTATTTTGCATATCTAAAATTTAAATTGATACGGACAGAATTAAAATTTTCGAAAACTAATAACATGAATTTAAATTATATCAAAAACATAAGTAAAAGATTAAATTATTATGACAAATATTTAAATTGTATTGGCAGCAAAAATATATATATTTCAAATACTATAATCAAACATTTAAATTGTATTGACAACAAAAATAAATGATTCAAATATTATAACAGAAATTTAAATTGCATTGTCACCAAAATCTAACTATTTCAAAAATAATAAACTTAGATTTAAATTATAAGTTCACATCCTAACCAAACTTTTAAATAATATATACACAAATTTAACTTTAAAATTTAAATTTTTCTTTTCACCCTATAATTTACAATGATAAAAAAACAGATATTTTGAAACATTAACTCATTACTACTTTCCACTTAATGTATAATATTTCTATAGCTAATATTTAATAACTTTAAAGCCAGTAACAATGTGAATTCAGTTACACAGCAAACCCAATGACTAGTACCTTAATATCTAAACAAAAATAAAAGACAACAGACTTGTCAGTCAACAAATTCTTATAACATTATGGCAAAGAAGTAAATCTTAATAAATAGACATGTAATCCATTAAATTACGGTAAGTAAATCATTAAATGTAGAGCAATTTGAAGATGAAATAAATATTTGTTTTCATCAAAATAGTTTGCAAATTTCACGGAGTTTCAGGATCAAAACACCCGAAGGACTAGACATTCACATCCGCATCTTGAAAAATCAATATAAACCGATCCCAGAGAGATACGGAGGAAAGGATGGGGATCATATAGGGGATGTGTACATATTTGATTCTGTTCCAGCATAATTAAAGTTTTCAGAACCACTAAATTTATATTTTGTTTCAACTAGTGAATTAGTGAGCAAAAGAACAGAATAAATTTATAATTATATTAATTAATATTACTAAAATAGAATAAATCAAAAGAAATAAATGGAAAAAAATAAATAAAACAAGAAGTGAAACTTTACCCTAAAGAAATTTCACAATATATCTTAAAAAATAAAAACTTAAATTTAAAAAAAAATCTACTAACAACGTGCTTTACTCCAACGTAAACATAAAACACCTGTTGCAGAGATGAGTGACGGAACGTAAACAATATCAAACTTCCTAACACCGAAAGAAATATAAATAACTACCGGTGTATTAAAAAATAACTACCGGTGTATGTCTCCGCTAATGGTATACTTCCATATCGTGATACAAGGAAATGTATTAAAAAAATTAATTTAAAAAAAGTCTGTGTTTATGAATGGTTGACTGAATGTAAATAATAACAAATTTCCTAAAACCCGATAAATTTAGAAAACTTCCGGTGTATCCCTCCGCCTATGTTATGCTTGCGAGGCGAACATACTTAATATTCTAGGGAGTTTTATTATTGTAATTTGCGATTAAATTTGTGCGTAATTTTACGATTCATAAGAGTTTCTTATAATTTACAAATTCTAACTGGTTGTGAGCCTAAAAAATTTTAAGAAAATTAATATCAAAGCATAAATAATTTGAAAGGTTCGCCATGTTTTGAGTGTTATCCCTTACTTGGCTATATTTGTGTAAAATATAACCGTTTGATATTTTTTGGGTTGCATCATAGCATGCTTGCGAATTCTACCAAATTCACTTGTCATTTGTTTCGTTGAAATTTAAATAGAAACAATGCGTTATATTGTAAGCACTATTAGTATAATAATATTAAATGACGTGCTTTTTTCAATTTTGGGCGTAAAAATTAACCTAAAATAATAGCCCGGAATATTTACAACGAATTTTAACCTCTAGCACCATCTGTGCCTAGCTTTACACGATCAACCATCTATAAATTAACGGGTAATTTTATCATTCATAAGAGTTTTATGAAATTTATAAATTCCAACTGGTTGTGAGCCTAAAACAAATTGAAGTAAATTAATATCACAACAAAAATAAAGTGAAAGTAAAGTGGTAAAGCATGATTTGCCATATTTTGAGTGTGACTCCTCATTTGGCTATACTAGTGTAAAATATTACCGTTTGTTATTTATTTGGATTGCATCTTGCAGGGCATAGTCTGCTTGTGGAGTTTTCCACATTCATATGTTGTTTGTTCCATTGAAATTCAAATTGAAAGAAAGCTTTATATTGTAAACACTACAAGTATAATAAATATTTGACGGCTCCCTTTTTCAAATTTCGACGTAAAAATCAATCGAAAGTAGTAACCTGGAAGTCTTACGACAAATTTTAACTCTACCGCCATCTGTGCTTAGCTTTACCCGGTCAACCATCCTATGGATGGTTTACGCATAATTTTATCATTCATCAATCCCGCAGTGGACTGATCGTTAAGACACGGTTCCCAGCAGATCACCGAAGTCAAGCATCACTGGCTGCGGTCAGTGTGCGGGTGGGTGACCACTTGGATCAGTCTGCGTAGGGACCGAGGGTGTGCAGTATTGGAACTCGTTAAACTGTTTTACCGTAAAGTGCTCGACTTCACATGCAGGTCGTCGGGCTACCGAAGCGGGGGTGCCATCCCCTCTGCAGAGGATCAAAATTGTGATGGCATGTCTTCGGATCATCCTCAGGGATGTTTCCCAGACCGTCGCCAATAGCCCATTGTGCAGCTCTAGTGCGACGTAAATGAACGACAACATCGGTGATGAGATTCAAACAGATTTCAAAGTTATCTAAGCTTCGTCCATTTCAGGATTTTGTCCCAGACCCAACTCCTCAAATCTTGCTGTGAAATGTGTTTTCAAATTTAGTTTTTTTTTTTCTTCCTCTTCCAAGAGTAACCATTTATGATAATTCGAAGCAATTTGACTGATAATACTAGCCAAAATCCGATTTTGCCGAAATTCTTTCATTGTCGGATATTTCATCGGTGATGAGATTTAAACGGATTTCAATGTTATCGAGTTTCGTCCATTTCGGGATTTTGTCTCAGACCCGACACGGCAAATCTTGCTGTGAAATGTGAGTTTTCCAATTCAGTTTTTTTTCTCTCCTCCAATAGTAACCATTTATGTTAATTCGGGGCAAGATGACCGATATTACAAGCCAAAATCTCGAAAACCATTTCTCTCGTATTATTATTTCCACGACACATTCTTAAATTTAAAAAAAATTTAGTGACCTTAATTTTCAGTTAGTTAATAATGTATCATAAAATTCAGATATTAATTCTCTGAATTATATTAACTCTTAATTGGAGGTTTAAGTATTTTTTAAGGGAAGTGTAATGAACTTATATGCGTCTTTTTTAAAGAATTAATAAATTTTAAATGAAATAATCATGCTGGTGATGCAATCTTTTTTTTCTTTTACTTTCAAAATATTGGGAAAAATTACAAAAAAGAGTACCTATTGAAAAAGGATTCTTTATTATTCAAAATACAGTGGTACCTCGAGATACGAGTGCCCTAACATACGAGTTATTTGAGATACGAGCTGTTGAGCGAGCGAAGTTTTGTTTTGAGATACGAGTGACATTTGAGATACGAGGAACGGCCAGGCAAGTCCTTCTCATCCTCGACAATGCTCCTGCTCACCCACCGAACCTCGAACATGACATCCTCGAAGAGTTCAAGTTTATAAAGGTTCTCTATCTACCACCACTCCTATCCTGCAGCCCATGGATCAGCAGGTGATTTCTAATTTTAAAAAGCTGTACACTAAGCACCTGTTCCGGCGCTGTTTTGAGGTGACAGAAAACAGAAACCTCACCCTTCGAGAGTACTGGGAGGACAACTTTAACATCGTGATATGCCTCAGAATTATTGATCAGGCCTGGCTGAGCGTTGCAACGAGGACCTTGACCTCTGCATGGAAGAAGCTGTGGCCAGCGTGAGTCTGTAGCCGAAAATTGTGCTGTGACCTGAGTCTATAGCTTCGAAGGATTCGAACCCAAAGTGCCAGTGGAGGAGGATATTGGGTCTCTGGGAAAATCCATGGACCTGGTGATGGGTGAGAGAGACGTGAACGAGCTCATCGAGGAGTACTCTCAGGAACTGACGACAGAGGAATTACAAGAGTTACCGTCGCAGCAGCATTCGGGGGTTCTGCAAGAAATTGGTTTCGAGGAAGAGCCAGAGGTGGAGGAGGTTATCTCTACAAGTGAGATAAAAGTGTTCTTGGGAATGTGGGCAAGAATTTCACAGTTCGTGCAAGGAAACATCCCGAAAAAGTTGCATCTGGTCGTGCATCGGAACTATTTCATGACACTCGCCTAACTCATTTCTGCAGCATTCTGAGAAGGAGGAAGAAACAAACCTCCTTGGACAGTTTTTTTTTAATCCAGCTAAAAAAGCAAAGACCGGTGAAGAGAAAAGCAGTGACTAAAATTAAGCATACAGTAGCATTTAAGATGTGTGCAACTTGCATTTAAGTGATCAAAATACAAATATGTATGCACACTTTATAAAACCAGTTTTTTTTTTTTTTTTTTTTTTACTTTACATTTTCTTTTATTATGTTTTTATACAATATTTGTCATTTATAAATACATTTTTCTTATTCAAAAACACGTAACAAAAACAATTGGGGGTAGCATTTTTGGGGCTGGAACGGATTAATGGCATTTCAATTAATTTCAATGGGGAAAATTGCTTTGAGATACGAGCAAATTGACATACGAGCAAGGTTACGGAACGAATTAAACTCGTATCTCGAGGTATCACTGTATCTTATTTAAATTGTTAAATTCTGTTTAAATAGCACAAATTATTAAATAATTTATATTTTCAATTGGTATATATAAAAGCTATTTTTCTACTATGAATTTTTTTACTAACTCCGAATGACTTTAACATTTTTTTAAAAAAACATTTAATTTTTTAACTACCCTTCAGTTCATAATTTTTAAAATTCTACGATGATTGAATTATTATTTGAGTTAAAATGTTTTTAACCTGAAATAAATTGTTCAGGGATCAATTCATATCTTTAGAACAATTAATCATCACAACAAAATTTGATATTCTCCATGGAAAATAGTAAACATATATGTGATCCTCAATTCACCTTTATAAAAGTTTCTGTTTTAAAAATAAAATATTATATTTTATTTTTAAAATTTTTTTTTCAAGAATCCTAAGAATTCTGAAACAGTAAATTGAGTTACACTTGATCGAATCGACACTTCAATCATTTCACACAATTTGTGGATGGTTGGCGAGTTCAAAGTATTAAATGTTGTAATATTGGATTCATTAATTATTTCAATAAAAATACGGTGAAAATAGAGGAATTCTTCGATTCCGAGTATTCACGGAAAAGTGGCAAGTCTGTTTGATCAAGACGTTACCGACACTATGAAAAGGCGCAAAAAAAGGATGGTGGCAGCGACTCTGACCTTGTGAAGCTCAGACAAAACCCCGGAGATTTCTGTCAACTTGAAAAATCGAGGGTGTTTTAAAAGTGGTTAGCTAGAAGCTATATTTTCTCACGTTCTCTCTTTCTAAGAGTAAAGACAATATCTTTGTCCATGTCGTTAAGAAGGGGAAGAAAGGGGCACATGCTGCTGTGGTACCAATTACTTCACTGATCTGGTTTTAACTCTCCAGTAGGAGTACTTAGTTACTTAAAGCGTATTTTATAAATTCTTATTATTATTGAATAAAATGGAAAATCCGCTCACAACAATCATTAAATCTACCACAACTTAAATTTTATATGTAAGTTTAAATTTTTCATGAATATTTATTATTTGTAGTCTTATTGTTTAAATATTAAGTTTGATTAAATTGCATTAAATATGTTGTTATTTTCCAATTAAACTATTTCCTCAATAATTGCTTAAAAATTTAGGTATAAGACTTTCTTAAAAGAGAATTTTTTTTTTTTAAATATATATGGGTAAAAATTATTTTTTTAATCTCTTTTGTACAGTAAAATGATTAAAAGGAAGAAAAAAGCAATTAAAAAAATGTTATTTATATTCATTAGTACGAGCTTGAGATAGAAATAGATAAATCATATTTGAATTCCAAAAATTGGAATTTTTTTTTTCGGATTTCAAATAGTTACTTACTAAACTTTTTTATTTTATGTTTGAAATTAGTATTTTTTTTTTTCCTTTAGATTTTTCCCGTTGAAATTATTTTTAATAGATCTTATTTAATTGAAAATTCAAATATCAAATTCTATATTTTTTCGTAGGCTTTGTTTTTGGAATAAGTTTATACAGTTTATAACTCGTCGAAATGAATATTATATATGTATGCGTGTGCAATATATCTATATATATATATATATATATATATGCGTAATGCGTGTG
>NC_092215.1:56172154-56174264 GCF_043381705.1 Parasteatoda tepidariorum | reverse complement strand
AATAAAATAAAATAAAAAGAAAAAACAGTATAAAACAAAATCTATAAAGCGAGTAGCGAAATCAGATGTACTTACATGAACGGGAAATTTTTCAAGAATGATTTAAAAATGTTTTCGCAACAAGATTGCCAGATTACAAAATATGAAAACAAAAGCGCAAATTGAGTGCAACTAGAGGAATTTAAAGTTCCGTTCTTACTGCATTGAAGTGATTTGTTATGCAGTGCATTGATTTGTAGTTACCGAGGATGAGCCCGAAATGGATGTGCGCAAGGTAATATTATGCTGGATAATTTAAAAAGTTGACCATAAATAATTTTAGAAAATAAATAAATATTTATGTAAGAAAAAATATAAAAGAGAAAAGAGAAACATAAATTGCCTGTTTTGCAAATAATTTTAGCCGCGGATTTGCCCGAAATGGATTTGCACATGGAAAAATTATATAAATTATCAAAGAAAAAAATTTTTAATAGATAATTTTAACATGGATTTGCACATGGAAAAATTAATAAAGAAATTTTTAGTAAATAATTTTACCCACGGATTTGCCCGAAATGGATTTGCACATGGAACAATTATAAAAATTAACGAAAAAAATTATTTTAGCAGATAATTTTAGCCACGGATTTGCCCGAAATGGATTTGCACATGGAAAATTTTATAAATTAATAAAGAAATTTTTAGTAAATGATTTTACCCACGGATTTGCCTGAAATGGATTTGCACATGGAAAAATTAAATTATCTACTATTAACTTTTTTTCATTTCCCTCCTGTTTTCGTTTTTATTTCACTTTTCTAATTTTCTGTCTTTAGGACGTTACGTGTGTTTAGGATGTTGCTCTATGAGCCTATTTTTATGGATTTTAACAGTTATAACAATTTAGCGCCTGGTTAAAAATGTGTTCAATATTTAAATTATTCTTCATGTTGTACCCGGTACAGAGAGCCTAAATCAGAGGGGAACTTTGAATCGACATCCTGCTACTCTGAAAGCAAAAGCGAAAGCAAACGATTTTTTGAATTGCATTCTATTCCCGAAAGTTTACCGTCCTATAAAGCGTGTGATGGTAAAAGATGCAAAACTTGCCCTAATATTGACAAAAAACAGACATTTCTTTATAACGTTAGCTCCAAATCTTCTTGTAAAATTAAAAATGTTATTTATATGTTAACCTGTGGTTTCTATAATATGAAATATGTTGGACAAACCAGTAACTCACTTAACATTCGAATTAATCAACACCGTTCTGATATAAACAGTAATAAGACTATCAATAACCTGGAATTGAATAATTTTAGAGTACATAAATTTAACAGTGTCAAAATTAATATTTTAGATATTGTAGAAGATTTAGATTTAAGACTACAGAAAGAAAATTACTACACGCTTTTATACAAAACAATTTTGCCGTATGGGCTAAACGATACCTTCCAACATACACAGATTAACTTTAATAACTCCTCAACTTACTCACTTTTTTATATTAAAGATAAGCGTACAAATCGAGGTAAACGGGGTTCAAGAACTCTTAATAGTGACAAATTAAATATAAATTTTCTTTCTAATATGGAAAAAGATTTCAATAAACATTATAACATTAAACCAATTAAAGATTTTGCCTTCTCCCTTAAGAATTATGATGTATATAAGTTCTACGATCTCATTAACTTTTCTTTTATTAATTTACATTTCAAAATTCTTTGTTTCGATCTTATAAAAGCCAAAATGAGCAAAATTTCGCCAAATAAAAAGGAAAGTTTAGATAATTTATACTTCGTTATTAACTTTCAAAATCCTATTTTCGATAAGATCAAATTTCACAACATTTTTGAAAATTTTAAAGCTTTATTTCCATTAAAAGATTTTAACATAATTAAAAGTTTTAAATATAACAAATCTCTTGGTAGAACCATATTTAACTATAATGATATAAGCAAAAATTTAGGGAGTATTAATATATCCGATTATGAATGTCACTGTGAGGAGGATAAATATTTTGATTTTGTTGATAAACATCATAAACATATTATTACTGGTAATTTAAATATTATAGAAAACTTGGAACTTAGGAATTTAATGATAAAAGGCACAAAATTTAGACCCA